>NC_059472.1:20826919-20989419 GCF_018139145.2 Gymnogyps californianus
GTCTTTTGCGTTTTTTTACAAACTGGTACATTAATTGATACAACATAGACTTCCAGGGTGTCAAGACAGAGCCACGAAGGAGTTCAGCTATGGATTGGGTTTTGTGCATTTTAATTTTATTCCGGGCTCATTTTGAAGCCTGAGTTGAAGAAGTGTGACTCATCAGTTTAATAAGCAAAAGATGGCTAAATGTGATATTTGTCATATCACTCTCTTATGCATTTTTGCCTGCAGAAACTAGAGTGCTCTCTAGCCCTGTAAGCCACTTTGGCTTAAGATGTAGATTAGATTGTTTGTAGTCTTGAGGGTTTCTGCCCTGATTATCTGCTCACGCTGCTGCTCACTAACAGGTCTGCATGCAGGTATTAGAGTTCACTTTTACGTTTAAGTTTTCCTGGATATAATGACTCTGTATATCACCTCTGTCACTGTTCTCTTTGAGAGGCTAAGTCTTGATTCGTTGGGAATTACTGGCATTTTGCAGTAGGATATGAGCCCCTTTTCTTGATAAATGACATTCTACTTTATGCTTTCAAGATGTTAAATAATTTTTACATCAGTCAACGTGTTTTCAGTGTTTAAATCCTATCATCTAATGCATTACACAAAAATCCTGTCTTCCAGGTCCAACAGACTGTCAGCATTAAACCAAACTTTCCTTTCCTTTGAAAATGTTTCATATCTGGATTACTATCTTACCTGAACTAAATGATTCAGCTTATTTCTGAAACCAATTTGTGTTCTTATGCCAGGAAGCAAGGTCTAGTCATAATTTCCAATTAAACAAAATTAGTAATTAGTTCCTGGCACTCGTATGCATTCTATACGTACATGCAGGTTAATACTTTGTACAAGTGAAACAACAAAATAAAATAGAGATAATGGTGTTATCTGCATAATGACTGGAAAAGTTTAAAGTGTCATTTGTATATCATTGAAAAACTGTGCATGGAAATAACGAATGGTCCAATACTGGACCACTGAAATTGGAAAAATGCTATTGGATTATGAATCTGATACTAAAATATTATACCAGGATACAAAGTACTCTCTTGTTTTCTTTACAGTGACTGAAGGGAGCAGCAATATTTGCTGATTTTCAAGCAAGTGTGAGAACAAATGTACTGCTTTAGAGAAGCACAGAGATTGTATAGGTTATTCATTACAATAAATGTGCAGGGAAATATACTGACATATCAGAATTTAAAGGCCAGTTTTCAAACCTGCTCTGTGCCCAGAAGCTCCCATTGTGACACTTGTGGTCAGGCTAATTAAACAGCTCAGTAGATAAGGTGCTAAACTCTTTTGAAAACTTGGTTACTGTTTTAATTTTTAATGAGAGGTGAGCTTCTGAAAATCTGGACCACATAATGAGATCCTTCCACTTCTTGAATCTGGGTGTAATCCAAAACCAATAAAAGTCACTGAACGCAGTAATCTCTGGGTCAAGAACATTCACTTTTAATTTCCAGCTGGGTTGACATTATTCTGAAACACATGACTATGTGAACTTGTTAAGAAATAAAGATAGAAAAAAAGGTCAGTACCCTGATCCATTGAAAAGGTTTATTGAGTGATGTGGTTTCCAGAGAGGAAGAACAGTATGGAAGGCCAAGAGCGATTTTGGGGTTTTGTTGGAAAGAAGCTTTTTTGGTTTTACAGCATGGGTTCAGCAAGACAACTGCATTTCATAGAAACACGTAGGACAATAAATGTATGAGTTATGAGAAACATGCTCTACTTATGCCTTTGTGATTATTTCTTCTATTGTGTTTCATACATCATATACAGTTCTCATGCAAAGCCAGTGACAAGCAGTCACTTGTTTTTCTTGACTAATATTAATTCCATAATGATGCAGACAAGGAGTTACAGGTACTGAATACATTTTAATGACATCATAAGTTGAGTTGACATGGTGCCACCAAACGTACAGTATCATGCTCTAAGAAACAATGCAGAGCAATTCCAGCCACAGACACCTTCCCAAGCATCCGTTACCTGGCACTCTGGGGTGTTTCATGGTGTTTAGAGATTTTTAAGGTTGGAAGAGAGGCCTTCAGTCTGGCATTCTGCACAGACTCTAAAATCACTGTAGCAAAGGGAATCACTTCTACAGAAATTACCTTAAGGAAATGTGGTTGGAATGATGGAGTTTCTCAGGCCTTTTATGAGGTCTTAGATTTGCTACTTTATGGCACTAGGAATTATAGGCTTGGCTACTAATTCACATATGCATTATTACTATCAAAAAATGTAACTCTTTAGCCTTTAAGGGAAATCTCTGTGGCTGCTCTCAGTTAAATTTATTCAACTTAACAACATTCATTGGAAGGCTGGCTCCGTTGCTCCCTTTTGAAAGTTTACTATATGCAGTAGTAGGACTGCAGCTGTAGTAGCATGGTTCTTGAAAGACTTAATGCAATGTTTGGTGGTAATATGTTTGTTGGATTGTGGTGGGTCACTGTGATTTTTGGAAATGTTATCATCTGTGTGATTTAAAAGAAGGAAAGTAACTTTGATGTATAAAAAGCAAAATTCTTATCACCGGAGAAAAGGAAAAAAGTTTCTTGGTAGCTTGCATGGCTGCATCATGTGAGATTCCATGTTTTGCAAATACTGTGTTTTGATAAGCCTGCTTTCCAAAGCTGAAATAAAGTATTTATGCACATGAGAAAAGCAAATTCTTGGCATTAACCATCAATTACTAACTGTTTTAAAATAATCATTTTTCAACTTTACTTATTTTTTTTGCTGCCCAGTCTCCTTTGAGAAGTTAAAATTTAGACTCTTTGGCTGAAATTCCTTTTCCAGAACCATGCCAAAATTCTACTGATATCACACAAATATCTATTTAGATGACTTGCAAAAGTGCCTGCAGCGCTCAATAATTTTTCTATTATAGATAAATCCTCTCCGTTTTAGAACAAGGTAAAGCACTTTCCATCAAATTATTTTTTGGAACATGGACAAGAACACAAGCCTCCTGCCTCCAAGTTCAAAAGCCTCTCAGGCCCTGGGAATATTTATATATTACATAAATATATAATACAGGGACCTTTGTTAGTAGAAATGGAGGAGACCCCTCTATAAAGCAAGGAGTCATGGTCCAAGAAATACCACATTCTAGTGCCTGCTCTGAATCTACCAAAGGGGAATTTGCAACAGACTCTCTCATATCACAGGTGAAAGGGGGATGGGGGATATAGGGGAACAGATGCAAAGGTAAGTCTTGATTTACACCTTTCTTCTGCTTTTATTTAAACTTCCATGAGTAAATGATTTGAGTTTTGCCAGGAGGAAAAGAAAGGTTCTCCTAAGCTGAAACAACTCTTGTCTATAAATCAAACATGTAAACATTTCTTTCTAACGAGTTTTTCAACGTCGCAGTCAAAGAAAAATCCCCAGCCTATGTACGTATCTCAGCTAAAGATATATTTCAGATTTAAATGATTACACTTTTGGCTACTTCCCACAGAAGTAGCCAAATTTACCTAATTTTCAAATATAAATGTATTTTGGAGAATTTTTGTTCTTATCATTTGTTAATATTAAACTAAATTATATAAAACATGCAGCTGACTTCAGTGTACTGTTGACTGTAATGTATGAGAAGTCATTCTACACAGACTAAATTTAATCAGAAGTGTGTTACCAATCTACTTCTGTATCTATTACTCTGAGTGTTTTTATAGCAGGGAATGTGATTTCTCACAGACACTGGAGACTGCTGCTTAATTATTCATCCTGAAATTTAATTTCAAAGCTTGTAATCATTTAACTGTTTAAAATGGAATTTGTCACTGAAACAAGCCAAGAGGAACTAGAGCATTATTTAACACGCACTCATTATAGTTTCAGCGTAGCTTGATAACCGGCTCATTTCATGCACAGTCCCAGCAGGCCCCTGGAAAAAGGCACCTATCATATTGATTATTTTGGTTCAGCTAGAGTAGGTAAATTTCCATTTATGAATGGAAATGTTTTTTCCTGAGATGTGCCATCTCTATTTTGCCTATATTATTTTTTTATTTATCAAGATGTGTCCTGTAGGTGAGAAGAAGATACATCTTGCTTCTCTGCCACTAGCTCCAGCCTACCAGGGTGGCTGAAATTCATGCTTTGCAATACCCCTGGTTTGTGTGGTCTTAATAACACAAAACAAAAGGTCTGTGACTTGAAACACGTGTGCACAGTAAATGAAGAAAACCCTTTTTTATGCTGTCAGATACACTTCAGAAATTAGTACTTAGCATGTTACAGCAAGTGGCCTCTGTATGCCCAATATTTCTGCTCCAGCATAGTCAGAGAAGTAGGAGCTAAAGCAGTATGTGTTGTCCCTGCACTTGAAATATGCCAGTACTTGGTGTCAGCATAAACTAGTGGCAAATAGCTGTCCTTTAAAGCATCTGTGTTGTCTCCTAAGAAGGCTTACTGTAGGCCATAGCTCTTTGGTGTAATCTAGTTGCCTTTTTACAGAGATCTGCTAGAAAGCATGAGGACATGATTGGACAAGTATTGTGATGCTGCTAGAGAAGTGCATTCAAACTTTGCTTGCACTAAGACTTGCATTAGCAGATGTCTTCTTCCTCCTCCATCTGAGATTGACTGCAGCAAGTGAAGGCCTATATCACTGTAGCTAGTTTGGTCATTGCCATTACTGTTGTTGTTGGTTGGGTTGGTGCAGTGCATCCCATGGTAAGGGAGAGCGAGCCCAAAGCAGGCGTTACTTTCTCCATGGTGTGTGGAGCATTAGTCCTTCGGGGAGGACTGGCCCACTGGGAGCACCCCAGCCTGGGGCTTTCCACTCATGCCCAGCCTGTGAGCAACTGTGGAAGCTGAACTGCCTTGGACCTGTGTGCATTGCATTGGGCACCCTCAGGTATCCTACCCATCTTTGCAGCTCCCCGGCAAGTGCTTGTAAGGAAGGCAGTCATTCCCCCACATGCCTGTCCTGTTCATATGCCTGCGTGGCCCTGCAAGCCCCTCAAAGCTTTGGCACTAGAGAGTCTTTCTTGCCCAGGGGTTGTAAGAGGTAAATCTGGGAACCAGGGAGCTCCCCAAAAGATGTGAATCAAAGACATGAGTTGCGTGTTCTTCCTCTGGCTTTGCTTCAGTGCCCTTCTGTGAGCCTTTCTTAGACATACACCTGCAAGAGCACAATGAATAATCACCAGTTGTTCACAGACCCTTTCTCAAAGCATCTGAGAACTTCCCAGGATGCTGGAGCAGCACAACATAGGTGCAGCCTCTGTATCCATCATAATTAACCCATTTTCACAAATTAAAGCTAACCCAACCTTATCTGAAACTTTGTTCAAAATTATTGCTGTAGAAATCAGGAAATACACCATAAATTACAAAGTATCCTCATTAAAGAAGTCTATGTGAAGCCCTCCCCCAAAATTAAAATATCAAGAAATTTAAGTATGCCTTGACTTTTGAATAATCACATTTCTCTTAAATCTAGGCTGATCTTAAACAAGAGGAAATTGATTAAAAGTTAAGATTCAGATCTTAACTCCTGCTTTCTAATAATTCCTGACTTGAATACAAAAGCAAGTCCTGTTGATATGTTAAGATCCCTTTTGTGAACTCACCTGTGATATGTGAAAACATTCTATAATGAGAAAAAGAGACCCTTACCTTCTCTTTTTTTATCTCATGGCTAATTTCTTCATCTTCCTTTTCTAAATAAAAATTGCAATAAGATGTCTTCAATTAAATGTTTAAAGAACATTCTCCAGATCTCTAAATCAGCAAGTTAAATGTACACTTTAATGTAGATATCCTGACAAAATAATTGAACTTTTCAATGTTTTTGAGGTAACTGGAAGGCCAGAGCTTGATTTAGGTATGTACAACTGTGCAGTATTTCCTACACTGAGTGTGGAAAGTACAACAAAATGATGAAAAGTAAAATATGAAATCTTTTTGAGGCCAATTTCTGTGCATCTGTTTTGTGAAGGAAGGGATAAATCTGTCAATTTAGATAAAACAAATCGTTTGAGAACAAATTTGTTGAAGTAATCATATCCTGTCATATACATAGTGCTTTCAGTTTTAGGAGAAATATACAGGAACAATTATTTTCATACTATATGCTGAAGCTAAATTTTGCATAGACATTAAGTCATTTTGCTTTGACACAAATATTTAAGAAAAAAATGAAATGTGACTTAAAGTTCTTGCCATTTTTGTTCACCTTGTTTTAGTAGTTGATATTTATTACTGTGTTTTATGTTGAAGTTTCCTTAATAAGCCATTAAAGTTTAACAGGAAATTCAACAGGAATAAATGCCAAGAAAAGAAAAGCAACACTACATTATTACTTGTCCAATTTATTTGTGAACAGAGTTCTGTATCCTTTCTTGCTATTCATATACACTGTGTCATGAATTTTCTGTATTTCCAATGTCGATGTAAAGTTCACTGACTCATAGATCAATTAGACCAAATGGATTCCTGGTGGGAAGAAAGAGTGTATCCCAATTTAGAAGCTTATTTGAGAGAATTTTAGGATAACAACCTATCGTCTTTTATTTTTAAATACAATAGTTAGTAGAGACGGCAAAACAAAGTAAAGATAAGTTACTAAATTCTGACTGTACTTCGGTTCAGGAGATTTGTCCAATTGCATTTGTGCAATTACTTCCCTCTGGACACACACACACTTCTTACAGAATTATTCTTTTTGATTCAGTCACATTTTATATTACACAGGTTAATCAATTATTTTCAGACTTATTTCATGCTAGAAACAGGTGGATAGTTCTTAATGGAGACAGATGTTTTTGCACTGTTTTGGAAACCATCTGCTTTTATATTTTTGGTGGTACCTATAATAGCTGAAAGAATATCCGAGATAGTTTAGTAACTAAAATAACATGCAAATCTATAGTTTAATCAAGTCTCTTACTATAAGTACTTAAGTATTATGGAATTCGTTTTGAGTTTAATGTAAGTGTTTGGACAGAAATAAGCATAAACATACTGTCTGCTTAAGCACAGTAGCATTCACACAAAGTATTTCTTATGGTGTTTCATTGCACATGGCTCATGAACACTTGTTTTCCTGAAGCCCAGGTAATAGATTCTCATCTCTATATTCCAAACTGAAGCAGGCAGAACACCACTGAAATTAATACAGCATCACCTATGCAAAACTATTAGGAAAAAATAGAATCTGACACATAAGTTTTAATTGTCACTTGGGGAGTTGATTCATTTTGTGTCTTTTGTAGCCATGATGTGAAGATGTATTACTTCTGAACAGGAAACAGATGTCAGTAGTATTTCCACTATGAAATTCCAAGACAGATATATAATGCAGGGCTATGTCACCACTGCTAATTTATTTTATAGAATGCTTAAATTAGTAAGCTATAGTCTCTCTGTTGTTACAGGTCTACTGAAAGAACAGCACTATAATGGACGAGCCAATTCTGCCAGTTCATGTCAGCTGAGCAGGTTAGCTCTTCCACTGCTGTAAACCAACAGCAAAGTGGAGAAATAAAACTTCACACCCACCAACATTTCTTCTACAAGCATTTTAACAAGTATTGGGCAATCTGCCACACATACGTTGGCTCAGAACCTGGGGGGGAGTTGGCTGAATTCTTAGGTTTATGCGTGGGATTAGCAAAATAACGCCTCTTTCAAGAAACCTCATTTCTCTAAGGCCATAAATGATTACACCTCTTTTCTACATCCATGGTTACATATAGAAGAGCATCTAAGAACAGAGATCTAATGCTCTAAGAACAACTTCTGCTCTCTTGGTTCATCAAGTGAACAACTTGATTCTTTCTAATTTTTGCATGAAAGCTCCACTAAAACATTTGCAGCTCTCATTTTTCAGTAAATTCTCTCCTTTTGATCAGTGTACCTAGACAATACAAAAGGGCTAATTTTGAAGTGGATCGATAACATTCTGCAAAGTGGAAGTAACAATAATTAGTGATTAAGATTTCACAAATTTTTCACCTAATGGATGGTAGTTAGGAACAGTTCCCCAAGTGTGGACACCATGCTAGGAGTATGAAATTACATGAAAACAGCATCATATCAGCTTTTAAACAGCTCTGGTTTGAACTTAATTGGTTTCTTAGGATATTCTACACAGAATTAATATTTGCCATTAAATATTTTGTTAAATTCCCAATTTGGTAGTTGTTTGGATAGCAAAGGGACCAATATTGAAAAAAAACTGGCAGAAAGCAAAACACAGTGCAAAAAACCCACATCCACTTAATCCTACAAACAATGTTAATACAATGGTGATGTTTATCTTTTATAACATAGGAACAAAAGAATACAAAGGCAGCATATTTATTAGAGTGTATATAAATACTGCACACATCCACATATTCCTATGTACCCAACTAGACTGTGAAACTCACTGCCAGAAAACAAAGGGAAAAGACTTTGATGAACTTTTTAAAGGAACAAAACAATATCCAAACTAAATAATTATAAGATATTAGTTCTCAATTACATTCAGATATCACAGTGACTGTAATGTTACACCTGCTCCCCAAACTCACCTATACATAGAGTATCTTAAGCCTCTGAAATTACTTTTCTAGTACAAGGAAGATATTTCTCCCTGTGCACAACATTCTAGAGGTTTATCTCTGAAATAGCTGACAATGACTGCTGTCATTAAGACTGACAAATTAAATAAATGTTTAGATCACTTGATAAGGCAAATTCTTCACTGCCAAAATAGCTGTCTGTCAGAATAGTTACACTTCTTCATTTGATCCTTTATATTAAAAATAATGAGAGCAAATTACAGTGATAAATATAAACTTTTTAATGATGCAGCCTAGCATACAAGTCATATAGATTGCAGTACACTCAGCCATCTAAACAGGTGCTGTCTATACAGTGCTTTAAGCACAGGCCCACAGTGGAACTTGAATTCCTGCTTGGTTAGTGTTGTACTGCCTGGGCACAAATCTGCGCTCAGGCCGGGAGGAGCAGGAGCCCCCATCACTGCTCAGCCTGAGTCTAGCCTCAGATACCCTTTACGCTGTGTGGTAATATCATGCAACAAGCTTCAGGGAAACAAGCAAGCCAGGAGCTTCTTCTCAGAGAAACCTAGTACCTTGTACAACAAGGAAAGGCTGCTGAAACAGAAATGTAGCAAAGCAAATGCACAGGGTTTGCACAGACCATACTGATCAATGAACAGCTCTTGGGAGCGCCTGTGAAGAATACACAGAAATAAACAGAACCAATGCAACCTGTAAGTGGTTTTAGTAAAATCTTCATGACAGTAAATGCCAGTAGTAAAGAAATTCTAGAAAAATTATATAGAATGGATGGTCATAAGACAATAACATAAAAAAAACCAAACCCAAAACCTTTTAATTTATATTTGTTGCCTTTTCTCCCCAAATTCCACTGCAGAATATTTGCATACTCTATGTTACGTTTTCACTACATCTTTCACTAACTTTGAAGGACACGCCCAGAAACTCAACATACCGTAAATCATCCTGTATCAAGCTCCAGTTCCAGCTATTACTAGACATGTATCACATATTAGCACACCTTTACCACTTTTTTTGGCAGCATAAATTCTAATAAAAGAGAATTGAAGAAAAAAAGAAGAAAATAATTATTTCAACAAAATAATTTGTTGAATTTTTTTTTGGAGTTATGCTTCTCTTTGGATTAAGCCTCTTCTAACAGCCTGTCAGGTACTGCAAGCCTTCAGGCTTTCATTCTCTATAACACCTGAGGCTATTTCTGCCCACATAACTACAGCTGCTGAATTGAAGAGGGCTGCATCTCCCACCATGCAAGTGCAATGCTTAGTCTGCTGAAAAATTCAACCCACTTGATAGTTTTGTTTAATCCTCAGATCTGAAGTGCTGAATCTTTAAGATTCAGATTTCACTTTGTAAAGACTGATTTTCTAATCCTTCTTGTGAAGAGCTGAACATTTCAAACTGAATTTCAGGAAACTGAGGCAACATTTCCTTCCTGAGCTTGGAAGGAAAGAAAATCAGACTGCACTTTTACTCTTTTTTCAAAAAAGGGCAGTACTGCTGCTAAAGGCAGTGACAATTGCTAGAGGCAATTCTGATAATTTCCTCCAGGGAGGTTTCTTCCGAGTATGGTTTACAGTATGACCTACAAAATGTAGCTTGGCATTGGAAAGGATGGCAAGGACATAGATTTTTTTCAAGGGTACTTACAGCACAGTCTGTGTTAAACTTGCTGCTTCCCATTTGTTTTCATGTTTATAATTAAATTTGAAGTGTTCTCACTGCTTCCAGTAGTTTAGTCTTTAATATAATTAGATGTAGTAGTTAAGCTGTTTGATATTATATAATGTAGCAGTTTTTCTTTAAGCTATATCTTTATGCAGGCAAAACAAATTCAGATTTTATCCAAACAAGCAGAATTCCCACAAGACAATTCAAGTTATACTCAAATTAGAGATATGCTAGAGGCAAATTGATACTGTCCTTCATTAAAGTCTTTTTGTGGTTTTGGATGCTTGGCATAAGCATTACTTGTAATGTAAAGCACATATCCTGAGGTGTTAGATACATATGGCAGGATTGTCTCCATATAAAGTGAATTAGAGTCCATGTAGTTGAACAAAAATCCTCCTGATACATGTTTTCCTACCCAATGGTCTGAAGATTTCTATTTGCCATTTTGGGCGGGCATTGCTATGATGGCAGTATGAAGAAGCTATGGCATGAGAACAGTACAATAGGAACATCATAATAAGGAGTAATTAAAAATACATAGCACAATGCATTTATCAGTATATTCTTAGTAGCCGCTGACAATTTAGCTGAATCAACATCAGCATTTCTTACTCTAAGCAAGTGTTCAAGTGATGTAAGAATTATTCACTGGATTCTGGATTAAACGATAGCTCTGGTTTTAAGCTTTGGTTCTGCTGGATGAGAATCTTTCCTTCAGATATCATCTGTAGAAATATCTAAAGAAGAAAGTGGAAGGGCCTCTCGGACTTCAGCTTACTGCTCCTGCATGAGGAGATAAGATACATCTCTTTTAAAGTTCTTTTGCTGTTGGTGTCACGCTTGGCTCTGCCTTTAGCCTTTATGTGCAATGATTATATTGTTGTACTGCCAGTGGCCAGATGCAGCCAGAGGTTTTAATGAGCATGGGTTTCCATCACTTGGAGATCATTGTGGCTGCTACTGTTCTGATTGATTGCTGTGATTAATACTCTCCTTCAGGTGTCCTTCAGAAGGTAGATTTCATAGGCTCTGACGTAACGGTTCAAACCATCCATCTCAGCTGTTTCATGCCTAATTGCATGGATGGTTTTGTGTTTTGTTAGATTGCTTTATTTTAAGATTATTTTACTTTCAAGGCAGCAATACTTACACATAGCTGTTATAACACAGTGCTACTAAGTCTTCAAGTAAAAGGTTGATTTGTCTAACTGGGCATTGCCCATTGACTAGCACTCAATACTACTTGTCTTTAAAACTTAGTAATTTAGGGCTTGTGAAGGCTGAGGGCTTGACAGCTATTTCAGCTACAGTCCTCTCTCGACAAGACAACAGGAGCAAAAGTTTTACTCTCACTGCTCCTTCAGTAGGTCTCAAAACTGGGAGAAAGGATTATCGTGGCTCCATCTGCATTCACTCCTCTGCTTTTCTGGAGCTCTGCTCTTACCGAAACATGAAGTGCTAAATAAAGACTACAAAAATTACCTAAGAAAATGAAACTTCTGCAACAAATTTATGTCTGTTCTCTTAAGAGAGTGTCCATTCTCCAACAGTTACAAGTAAGATAATATAGAAACAAAGCATGTATGCAAGTTCATTTCCTGCAATTAATTACAAAGCAAGTAAGTATTCAGGTCAGTGTAATGACGGTGAGACTTCACACTCTTCCTGCCATCACAGTGAAATGTCATAACATAGTGATACTTCACTGGGGTATGAAGTCTTGCTCATGTGTTCCTACCACAGGGATTTTTTTGCTGCCACTTCCAAGAGCTTCAATATACTCCATAGGAAGTCTTACATGTGATAATGAGGAACAAATAATATTTTTGTAGTTGCTAATACCTAGAGCTATACAAGATATGGAAGAGGATGGGCACAATTTGTTTTCCACAGCATGAAAATCGTGATCCACGAAAGTCACAAAAATGCCTGTGGGTTTGCTTATGAAATGTGGAAGAAGATAAATTTAATTATTAAAATCAAAACCTTCCCTCACTTTAAAATATCCCTTACTTTCTTTATAAGCAGTCATTCTTTTGAGAGAAAACAATTTCTGAAAAACAGTTATTTTTGCTAGTAGCTTTAGTTAGGTATTTACTAGTAGCTTTAGTCAGTTTTCCATTTAAGATCCCAGGTTCCTGCATAGAAAAGTTCTTGTTACTTACATTGTGAATGCTGCAAAAGCAGAGTCCTTGTTATACAGTTTTCACATTTCCTTTGAAGTTTTATTTTTTTACAAATACCGCATTTTTGCATTTCTTTCAGTCCAGTCTTCTGCAGCTACTATAAATAATTCCTTAGCCCTTAAATACATTGTCAATGCTTTGAACCCAAGTTAATGTTTTCTCTTACATTTTTTTTTTTTCTTGTGAAAAAGCTTCTAAAATAGCTTTAATGATTCCAGTAGGTAGTTCCCCTCTGGACTTCTTTTACTTCATACATACAGTTTAGCTAATTAGGGAATCATGCATAGTTAAAAAACTCAAAATAAGGAAATAAATGTGCACTGCTATGCTTAAGAAGAACATCTTGTTGAGGTAGAAAGAGAGACAGCAACTTCTTTTCTACTACCTGAAGATCCCCTTGAACACTCCTGCTGTTCTATCCATTTCTCTGCAGGGTGCAACTTCAACCTTGGTCCCGTGAGAAAGGAACCTGTTTTGAGCACACCAGTGCTGCACCTGAGCATGTACCTTGTCATTCCTCAAGCGTAGATGTAAAACAAATTTGTCCACCAAAGGAACTTCTGACGTACACCAAGTAACTAATACAGACACACTATCTGTGACCCACACCGTACCAGGTGCAGCCACAACCTGGTTAGATGGGTAGGGAAGGGTTCCTTTGGGTAGGTATAGACCTCTTTTTACCTGGTTTCCTCCTTGCAAACATGCCCTTGACCCATGTACAGCATGTGTCTCCCTCTAGTGACCTGGGTAATTTAATAGATTGCATTTGCCTGTGACAAAGATGCAGCAATTCTGAACTATCAGCTCACGCAACTGAAGCTTACATTTCGGATCAAGAGGTTCCAGTCTTAAACTCTGCAAATAAATTGCTTGGAAATGTTACTATTCAGGGAGGAGTAATATGAAGTTAGAATTAAGGGCTTTGAGTTCTACCAAAGGTAGGAACGGTAGATTTAATGTTTTTATGAATTTTACTATTTCACTTAGGTCTGCCTATGATTTCAGTTCTACTGGTTTAATAATGCATGCTTTTAAAAAGAGAAAATGTCATTGACTTCAAAGGACCTTTGGCTCAGACCCTATGTGAGAAACATTCTGAAAATATAAGTGCTATTATCTCAACTGAAACGTGCTGCATTCCACAGACTAATGTGGTATCAATTCACAGGAGAGTATATGCCTTCAGTCAGACCATGTTTCTTGAAAAGTTCTTGTTCCTTAAAATTGTGTATAAGACTTTCACTGCACTAAGGTCAAACCATCTTATTTCTAATATTTTAACATCCCTAGAGCTATTTTCAAATAATACAAGTTTGCTTCGATTGTCCTTGTGGAATCACTTCTGAACTGTAAATCCTTATGAGTGTTTTCTGATTTCTATCCCCATCTCGGCTCAGAAGTACTCCTTGCAATAATCCCTGACTTTTCAGGGCCTCAGTTCAGAAGAAAATCTGACTACTCAGGCTCTGCACCAAATATAGAGAAGCTAATTCAAGTACCAGAAGCAAGATGGACACACAAAAGAGTGAAAATTAACCTGAGCAAAATTGTTACATGGTTATACTGGTCTGGTACCCAAAGTAGTTTAGGCAATGCTGGCTCTGTGTCCTCTCATTGCAGCCTAAACCCTGGGTCATTAGTCTGTGAGACCTGGCAAACTGAGAAAGTTCCTGCTGAGACCTGTAAAAAGGCCTCCAAGAAAGCACCAGGGTGTGGCAGGTAATAGTGCAGTAGACACAATCACTGTTAACACTGTAAATACTAAACTCAGACAAATAATACCAAGACTATTGTGTTTCTTGTGACACCCTAGTGTCAATGGGACCAGTCAAGATCAGAGCTTTATTACAAACCATATAATTTTCACACACAGAGCAAGAAACTATTTCTGTTCTTGAGAGTTCACAATTAAAATGGATATAAGAAGAAAAGGGTTAGAGAAAGGCAGTACTGTCAACTGTGCTGTTTCAGATAAAGAATCCAATACAGAGACAGTAACGAATACTAAAGTTCAGCTCCAGTCTCCCAAGTTGCAGTCTGATGCGTTAACCACAATACTGGCCTTCTGTCTTCCTGTGCTTTTAGAAACTAAACAATAATATGAGAAACTCTTAACTGTTTTGTAACATTTTTAAGAGTATTACACTCCAATATCTTGAGCAAATCTCATCATAAATCATTACACTTCTTCTAATGCAATGTCAGCTCACTGCAGATCTTTTTACAAAAAAATAGCTGTCTGTGTGTCTCATTTAATGAAAACAGCAATATTCTCAACATGAGCTGTACTTCCCAAGCTTGTATAGTATTTAATATTACAGGTATTTATTAGAATTTGATATTGCTTATCATAATGTCTTAGAATAAGAGGAAGGTCTAGTAGTTAGTGACCACTTCCATTTGAAAGGTTTCTGCTGTCTTCTTTCATGATTTTATCACAATTAGTTTATTGCGGTTAAGTAATAATCTTCCCTTTGCAAAGCTATGAGGGGTAAGATTAACCAACAACCTTTGCTTAAAACAAAGTCTGCATACTTAACAGATATGGTACTGGTCAGGTAAGAAGTATTTTAGAACAATGAATGGCTCATTCACATAGGGCATAATCTAGCGGTTCGTTGTGGTCCTAGGTAATAGGACCACAAGGGAAGTTTTTTCTTTCTGTTGAATGCAGCCAAAAGACTCCTGTTGACTATAGAAGAAAGTAGTTTTCATTTTTTATTTTTGTGAGACTTTCATAGATATGGCAAAAAAAGCCAGTCTATAATAAATGTTCCATGGCGTTCCTTGGCACAAACATCAAGTATGTTTGTGTAAATACCCTTGTGTGTGTACATATGCTGATTTGAAGGTAGAGGCAATTTACTGCAGCAATCCTTGAAATTAATACGATTTATAATGTATATAATTTTACATGATTCAAATAGATACATTTGGACTAACCACAAGATTATTAAGCAATTTTTTACATTTATTCACCTGCCATTAGCTAGATGGAAAATTTAAATCTCATGAATTAGGTATAGAAAATTGGACACAAAAAATAAAGCCAAGGAAAAAAACCCGAATATATCTCCTTTAAATTATGGGCTGTATTATACACAACTATGTTTAAAGGATGCTACAGTTTCCAAGTTATATACTAAGAAGTGCAGAAATGTCAGAATTAACAGATAAAACTAGCTACAGCCCCCTCATCTGTGCATTGTGATATAGGCATGCCCACTACCACAGAAAAACATGAACAGAATCCAGGTTTCCAGGGTCCTAATCCAAGGAGTTACCAAAACAAAATGCTTTTGCTCTCCAGTACCTTGTACAGCAAATGAAACAGGAATGCTGCAGAACAAAGAACAAGTAGTATTATCTTTAGAGACTATGACAATGGCAGCCAAAATAAATTAGTGAAGACAAACTCTGGATTTTCTCAACTTGAGAGCTGAACCCACTCTTCCACCCCTCGACCCCATGTTCTCCTATCATATTTAGTGAGTTCTGGAAATTGATGAGTAGAGAGTAAGAAACCCTAGCCTTTACCTGGGAACCAAATAATCTCACTTCCCCTGAGCAACTCGGTCCCTAAACTGGTAGCTCTTTTTTAGGATGGCTTTGTTTGGCCTTATGAATCCAAGCTGCTCAGTGAGAGGAGGTGTCCAAGATGCTTTCTCTCAGACTGTCCCCGGGTTGGTGACTAGGGCGAGCTCCTTCAATGTGCACGCCAAAACTCTCCACTTCGCAGTGTCAGCACCCCAACCTCTGTCATTTCCTACTGAGAAGTTCTCTGGCCTCAAGGGTGACTATACCAAAGGTAGGTCTCAGTGGTTGCTGCCGGATGGATCATTCCCACTCCTCGCTACAGCTATTCACACAGGACCTAGCAAGTGCTCCACCTATAACTGGATCACTGCAAAGTTTTAGGGGAGAAATGTGGGTGAGAGAAATGCCTAAAAGTTTTAGATCCCAAGAAATAAAGCAGTACTAGCTGACAGCCTGCATTACTGCATTACTGTTTGCAGCCAAGATAGACTTAGTCCTGGATTTTAATACACAGTGTTGTCGTGGTTTAACCCCAGCCGGCAGCCAAGCACCACGCAGCCGCTCGCTCACTGCCCCCCCAACCCTGGGATGGGGGAGAGAATCAGGAAAAAAAAACCTCGTGAGTTGAGATAAAGACAGTTTACTAGGACAGAAAGGAATGAAAAACAGTGATAATGATAATAATAATAATATGACAATAGTAATACTAAAAGAATTAGACTATACAAAGCAAGTGGTGCACAATGCAATTGCTCACCACTCATTGACTGATGCCCAGTTAGTTCCCGAGCCGCGATTCCCCCTCCCAGCCAGCTCCCCCAGTTTATATACTGGGCATGATGTCATATGGTATGGAATAGCTCTTTGGCCAGTTTGTGTCAGCTGTCCTGGCTGTGTCCCCTCCCAGCTTCTTGTGCCCCTCCAGCCTTCTTGCTGGCTGGGCACGAGAAGCTGAAAAAATCCTTGACTTAGTATAAACACTACTTAGCAACAACTAAAAACATCAGTGTGTTAGCAACATTCTTTTCCTACTAAATCCAAAACACAGCACTATACCAGCTACTAGGAAGAAAATTAACTCTGTCCTAGCCGAAACCAGGACAAGTGTTAAAGATACAGCAAAGAAAATCCTTCTTAATTTCTGTTCATATTCATGTATTTTAGTCTAACATTCTGTCTTTTCTCATTACTATATCTATCTTTCATATATGCATAGTGTGGGGGATGTAGGGGGTTCAGGAGTGTTGTTTGTGTGTATAAAAGGTGAAAGAAAGCCAGAGGTGCAAATATACAAACATACATAGCATGTATAATGTCCACATCACCTACATTTCTCTGAGTTTCATTAAAGTTTAGAAGTAAGATCTCCTGAAGCACTCTTGAAGCATACTAATTCCATTTAAAGGCTATTACTGAAAGTCAAAATGTTACAGGTTAATGTCTGACTCAGTTGCCATGCTTCCAGTTACAGCAAGAGGAAGAGAATATTAATTTACTCTTGACAGTGTGTAAGTTCCTGGAGATCTTTTTAATCTTGTACAAATACCCTGCAATAAAAAGTTCCTGCTAACTTTATTACCAGAGGACAAAGTAATTAAAGAGAAGGTCAATGGAAAAGATCTGCAAACACAGATCCACATCTGGATTGTGTTTTGTGTAGTTTAATTATATAAATCTAATTTTAAAACATTATTTCCAAAAAAATGGGACCTATTTCTCTAGAATAGATGAACATCTTCAGAACATATGTTATTTAGATAAAAGAAGAGCAGTATATGCTACGCTTTTAATTTAAGGAACACAGTTCAAGGAATTGTCTAAAGAACAGTGGAAATGATATACTTTACCCTCATCAAAAAGAAAAAAAACGTTCCTCTGCATTTCCAGGGCTTTCAGTTGTCACCTCCAGAACTACTGTAATTCCCTGACAGAGACTAAGGATAGGAAAAGAACAAGTTGGTTTATATTTACCATTTCACTTTGGTTAGCTACAAACCTCATCACTGCCCTGGGCCCATGTCTCAGCTCTTTTCTTCATTAATTTAGGGCACCCACATTTTAATGTAAGTGAAGAGGAAAGTGGAAGGACAGTGATTTGTCCAAGGCCAAACAGTGCATCTACAGCAGCAGCTGGAACTAGAGCTCAAACAAACCAACAGTGGACCAAACTGCACTGTCCTGTACAGTAGAAAAAAGCAACCAAAAAAGCTGTATCATTGAACGAGGATTATTGTGCATATCAGTTTGTCTTTATTAGTTTAAACTTGTGTTTTATTGCTAGACTTCAGGCACCATGCCATGCAGGAAAATGACTGCAAATACCTCAGGTAAGTTTGTTGGTAAGCTGCCCCTTGGAAAATTGCTCTTTTCTCCTGAAAAAAAAAAAAAAAAGAATAAAAAGATCAAATAGCATGGGATGTGGCTGGTATGAGATGAAGGAATTGCATTTTCATTTAGATATGGCTACCTCCAATTGCATTTGCTCTGGCTTTGACACTTTAGCAACAAACTTGAATTATGTTATACCTAAAGCCTGTGAATCTACATATCTTTTTTGAGTTAACCATGAGGTAGATTGTTCCAATATCTTATGAATATAATTCCAGTTAAAATTAAGGAATAATATTCATATAAAACTAGTATCCAACTGAACAGAGGAAAACAAGACATAAGAACAAGAAATATGGTCATGCTGGGAAGTAGGGACGTGCTCGTGTTCCTGAAAGATAAGAGAATCGCTAAAGCTCCTGTTGGTTTTGTGTGAGAAAGGAAGAGAAAACATTGATAACTCCCAGAAATAAAAAACCCAAAAAGTAAATTCTAGGTTTTGGATTAAAACACTTGGCAAAGATGAAAACAAACAAAAAAATTGTAACAGATAAAAATGAGAGTGGTGAAAGCAGCCTGACTTCTAGATGCAGTTATGAAAACAAAGTGTTAGATATGTAATATCTGTTATTAACAGTTTGCTGTCTCAGTTTGGGTCTCAAGTCTGTGGAATTTTATGCCTCAAAATAAAAGACTTCACTGCACAGAACAAGGTAGTTGTTCTTTATTGATCTTTTTGAAACACAGAATATCTAATAATACATGGAAGTAAGGAAAAGTCTGATGTTTTCAAAAGATAAGAGGAACATACGTTAGCAGGGTCATTAGATCAAGTCCCGGCTACTTCAAACTGCTGCCTCATAGGTTCTTTTCCGTAAACTTATCTAGCTCCATTTTAAAGTAGGTGACATTGCTAGCTCCCAACAGCTACTTCTGTGGAAAGCCTTGTTCAAAAATATAGGTGGTTAATGAGCCTTCCTTAAATTTTCAGCCTAAATGAATTTGTTCATTTTATGCCAACATTATCTCTTAGTTAAGAAGTTAAGATAGCCTAGGCAGCCTTGAACTTGTTAAACTAATCAAGATTCTCTAGCATACCCTCCTTATACAGGTTCTTACCTTCCTCAGTCATACCAGTACTCCGCTTCAATGGGATTCGTCTTTCTGGACCAGAGCTCTATGGAGTATTTTACATGTACTATACTCATTAGCTTGTCTAATAGTACTGATACTTCCCTGTTTGTAGTGAAAATGCATCCTGTGGTGCACCTCTGTTTATTTTGAATGCTGTGATCATACCTGTGTTTATGTCTTATTAGTGACGATGTGATTAAAACCCTAGACTTTCTAGTTGATTCTAGTTGATAAAATCTTAGTATATAGCATATATGCACTTTGTGTGGCTAAATTGTGTGGCTAAATTTCTTTACTAACATTCCCCAAATCACCCATGGTTTCCTGTTTGATTTTCCTGTCTGTCTTGATTGACAGGCCTTTCAGATTTGGATAATCCATGTCTGGGAATCAGCCACATTTGAAATCAGATAGTTACTTAGAAGCTGAAAATCATAGGTGAGATAATTACCTCAGTTTGTGTGGTACCAACTTGTGATGATTACTGAAGCTTACAAATACTACAGTTGAGGTCATTGGTGCACTTGTAGGTGCACCAAGCTTTAAGGCACTTTCAATCCCTGTGTCAATAGGGATAATCACAGCAGAAGTCGAAGTCAGCCATGCTTATAAATACGATTTATTTCTCTTAACCCAATCACTTTTGAATAACATTCTGTAAAGTAAATGTAAAATGAATTCTTGATGAGACTGTCTAGAAATAATACCAATTGACTTTCCTTTTGGGGCTAAGACATGAACGCTTTGGCATTTTTTTTGGTGAAATATGGATATGTGCAAAATAGATAATCTTATATGAGCAGTTGCCATATGCTCCTTCTACAGTCAATGGAAAAAAAATATATGCTTATACGATGCAATTGATCTTATTCTATGATAAGTACGTAAAGTAGGTAAATGTACCTAAAGTACGTGAATGACCTGTTCTTTGTAGATTTCTATTTCTCACGTAGGCTGTAAAAAACATTAAGTGACTAAGATGTATGTGTCTGAAATTACTTGAGGTAATTCTACCCTATGTTTCATTTGAATCAGTGGCATCACTTTACAGGTACTGGGAATGGGCTTTATTTCTCTATATTTTGGTCAAACTGGCAGTTTTCCTTCTTTGAAAACTAGACTGATTTTCCATTTTTTTGACTGCAATTATGACTCGGAAAATGATCGAAATATTGACTGCTCTGACAGAACTCAATGCGATGATGAAATAATCAGTTTTCAGAGCATGTCAGGATTCTTGGTATATCTACTAAAATCCAAAATCTGTGGTAATTTCTCTGTCCATGTTATGTGGAAATTGTTTGTCCACAACTTTGAAAAACTACAGATTTGGTTATAGTCCTGGGAAAGGCTGTTTAAACCAAACACCATTCCCCAGGTACAGCAATTCTCTTATTTTTACATTCTATTTTATATCATTCATATATGTAATAGAATTCTTATGTGTAATAGAATGGTCTTTATTTTTTTCCAGTAGAAAAGCAGTGCATGCTAAAACACTTTTTGTTCTTAATATTATAATTTCTAAGGATTTCTTTGGGACAAATTTTCTCTTTCTTTAGAAGGTTTCATTCAGCCAGGTAAGATTTTTTAGCTCTGACCTTTATCTGTGCTTTAGCTGACCTTTTAAATATCTTGAGCCTAGTGTCTTGATGATAAAGGCTTAGACTAAGTGTGTATTTTGTTTAATATTTTATGTTTAGCCATTGTAAAAACTTAAGGAAGATTCAATATGTTTGGAATAGTTGCAATATTCCATCTTAGCTGGCATTTCCTAAATTCTGAAGGTTTCATGCTCATCTCATTGCTGAGATCCTGCTGAGAAGTGATGAAGACCTCAGTAACTGATATCAACTCACTGTCAGACAAAATAAGACAGAATTTCCCAGCCAGAAATGGCAGAAAGTGATACATAGGAATTCTGCTTTATGAGAACTATTTTTTCAACGAGAAATCTTGGAAGACGCATAAATGCAGACTGAGTTGACTGTGGATGGACACCTTTACTTATCAACGATTTCACCATGGTTAGGAAAACTGATTCATGATTTCCTCTGCTCACCCACAACACTTGAGTCATGCTTGGGTTCATCATCCTTTGCCAACTGTTCTTCAACCAGAACCTGATCTGTTCTTTACTCCAGATTAATTTTCACCATAATGAGATAACCACAGGTGGTGAGAGATTTTGGAAAGCCACCTGACACCTGCTGGTTTGTGAGTCCTTTCCTTTACCTTATAGCTACATAGGAATGCTGAACTGGACTTCATGGCACTCTGCAGGACCTAGAGGTTTGGGGACAAGTATTCCATGGATATGGATTAAAATCACAAACATACATTATACTTGGATGCATTCTTAGATAAAACAGCAATGTCTCATACTTACTAGCTGTTCAATGAGATTCAGGAAAATAGTAATGGATTTTTCCCCTCTGTCTGTTGATAGGAAACAATATATTGGTGCAAATAAGGTGATTTCATAAAGGTGGTTTTATACCCAAATTTTGTCATAAATCTAAAATGAAACAGATTCAGAATATCGGTTCAGTTAGATGCAGTTATAGTCTCTCTTTGTTTAGTTTCTCTGTCAGCTTTTTCAGGATCAGAAACTCTTAAAAACTTTCTATTACGCATCGGTACAGCTTTTCTATTCATTTTGCCCTTTCTTATAAAAAACCTACATGTTGTTGCATTGCTTTGGTCTGTGGTTAGAACAGAATGGTTTCATTAATTCCTAGAGAATCATGTTTTACTAACTAGTTAGTTATTTTAAGGACATTCAGTTAAGTTTGTTAAAGCATAGTTTTTCCATCAAGATAAAAAAGAACTGATTAGGTTTGCATTAATTCCAATAGTGATATTTACTGCAGCATAGGCAAAGCACTGAAACAAATACTATAGGTGAACAGGCTCTTAATTAACAGGTTATTGGTATTGTCTTAACAATAGTTAAGACAGCCACAAGCAGTCTTAACCGTTGCTCTCCAGCTGATCATACAGACTTGGTTTGGTTTTATATAAGCTCAGGCAGCAAAATCAGAGAGAGATGACTAAAAGCATACAGATTTGACCAACCTATTTGCAAAGAAATATATTGAGAAGAAAGGAGCAATATTTTCAGTCACTCCAGTGGTAGGATAACCTGGACATCGTATATTCTCAGTGAGCCCCGATGAGCTGTGCTTCCTGTCAGTCTAAAGTAATGATACATTAGACATTTACTATCTTTGCCAAGAGATATCTCATTGAAACATGTGAAGAGAATAGTATTCCTCTTTTTTTTCAGAGCAGAAATAAATATTTGATGTTTAATGCAGTGCTACACTAAACTGGGAAATGTCTGTCCACTGAGTACAAAGAACAACTTTTTGCCAGTAGGCTTTTTAAGCCTATGGTTCTGCTATCTCTCTAAGGCTGTTTTATATTAAAGCAATATGGGACTAAATATCTAATGAGGAACATCTTGCCAAGAGTAGCTGGACTGAGGCAAGCACCCTTTTTAAGTGTATCATTGGCTGCGTATTCCGTAATTTCTAAGCTAGGATTCATGGCAACTAATTTTAGCTGTCCAAAAATGAAGTGTCCAGTCTACATTAGATCAAGTTAATCAACTGAGTGAGGAAAATCCAAAGGCATTTCATTTAATTTTAAAATAGGTGGAATGGGTGACTGGCTCATCAGAGAGTTTCTGTAGGATGTCTCACCTTTGATTATGGAGAGATCCTCAATGCCCAGCTTGGACTGGAAGCTTAACTGCTAGATGGTTGAAGTCAGCTGCCCAAGCATCACCTTTTAGCCTTTAATAACCCCTTCTGCATTAAAATTTCTGGCCAGTGAGTGAAAGCCTTTATGTCCCGTAACCATAATGTCCAGTTGTTCAACGTCTTTATTAACAATGTATCTGCTTTTATTGAACATGCTGAAAGATAAAAAGGAAAACTTATCACAGTAAGAGTCACGTTCTTTTTAACGAAAGCTTGAAATTCTCATGGTCAGAGACATCTAAAATTTACATATATGATTCTCTCATCTTAGCTGCAAATAGTAGGAGAAGGAAGAGAAAAATCACATATTCATATTTTCATCCTTGCAGTATCTATGTGCAGCAATATGTGGCACCCGACACATCTTGTTATGTAATAAAGCTAAACTAGGAACAAGGTTCCTGCTGATTTTTTTCTATGAAAGAATACTTCAAATAATGTGCAGCTTTGAAGCAGTTGGTTGCTCAAGTCACGACTCAGTGGTGCCTGAGCATCTGCAAGGAGTCACATATATCTATAGCGGCTGACTCATTTCCAGTTTTATACAGAGATACATGCGTCACATCTTTGATTAATGCTACTGGTGGTGAGAAAGATAGTATGCGGGAGAAACTCTGAGGAGGTCACTGCGGTCATACTCATTTGTCAGGCAGAGTCTGGTGACGTAGATAATTGTTATAATTGCTTTAAATTTTCTTGACTTGAAATATCCTACTTGGGAGGCAAATTGTACAGAGTTCTCAGATGCAAAGGGAAGAATCTGAGATTTCAGTCTAAGTTGAGGATTTTTCAGTATTTGATAAAATGCATACAGTCCCAGTTCTGCAGAAGTGCCAAGCACAATATTTCCTAATAGAGGAACACAGTGTCGAGGATCAGTTCAGCAAGTGAGCTGCTTCCTGCCTGAAGTAAACTTCTTGCAGATGTTTTTATACAAGCAGCAAGTTTGTGTTTAACAAAGAAGACATTCTGCATGGCATTTTCTATTTTGGAAAAGCATCTGTATAAGGTCAAGTAGATTTTCCAGTATTTTTCTCAGCTCAACTCAATTTCTGCTATCTAGCATTACCAGGGTTTTTCTTCTGGATATCTGTACAATACTGAATACCTGTTTGGTATTTTCCATTCAGCAGCTGTTAGCTAAGAAATACAAAAAGGCTTCTCAATCTTCCCCTACTCTGGAGTGAGAGGGATGGGCAGAGGCATCTTGGCAGTGGGACCACATGTGGATATTCAGTCATTACAAAGGTTAGTCCATGGCCAAATGCCAGAAGATTCCTGCTGTTTGAAATATGAGAGAGCCCCTTCCAGGCAGCTGCCTGCATGCTCCTGTGCCTGCTGACGGCAGGTGCAAATCAGTGATAGATGGAAGGCATTGAAGGGGCTCCTCTGTCTCTTCCTTAATCAAGTTTGGGGATCTACACACTGAACAACATAACTTAGAAAAGATTTTTTCTTAATTCAGTTATTTAAAAATATATCCAATTATCTCATGGCAGGATATATTTCTCAAAACAAACATTAAAGCCGAAACTAAGGCTAGCAAATCTTATTAGTCGCTTTTGTTCAGAAGTCTAGGCATGGAAATGAAGAAAAAATGTGTCAGAACATCTTATAGACTTTGATTGCTGGCATCTACTAGCTTATGGAGCAAAATTGTGTACACTTAAAATTTAATGCCTAAGTTCTCTTGTAAGTGCACTAATTTTAATAGCAAATTATTGTTTCATGTTAATGTGATCCAGATCCTATGATTTGAAGCATTAGATGGGCAAATTGCATACTACCTTGAAAAACTTTGGTTGCAGTAAATAGAGAGAAATTAATCCCTGTAAAATTTTGCATATTCAGCATTGGTCACATAATTAGAGAGCAATCAAAGCACAAGAAAAAAATAACGTTGCTTGTAGAATTTCCTCTGGAGATATATTTTAAACACTTTAATACTGAATAGACCACATCATCTGTGCTGGCTCATTGACTTAAAAGTTAGTGCTGCTTCTCATGTGCAATGGAGCAGGAAATCAGACAGTAAACACTGCAAGAACTATCAACAATCTTAGGCAGTACCTTATGCTAACTGAATAAATAAGGATTTTGTAAATATAATATGCTCTTCAGAAATGCACTCAGGCAAAATGAGTGGAGCAGCCTGGAGGAGGAGAAACAGGATGACAACAGAATGGTACATGCTGTGTTTGCTGGGATAAACAGTCTCATTCGTTTGCAAATGAGGAATGAATGAAAGGACTTGTTTTTTAAGAAACATCATTGCAAGGTTATCTGCGAAAACAAAATTCTGGTAGTTCTCCAGGAAAAGCTTTCAGATTAACTCTTCTGGCACAAAAAAAGCATTTAAAAAATATTACGTTCTTTTGCTTCAGTCTTGATATATAGTTCTAAGGATAATTCTTCAGCAATTTGATCTATCACCTCTAAATGCTAGTGCTTTTTCTATACTCTTGTTGTTTAGCAAGAGTGCATGAGGGAAATGGGAAGAATAACAACTGATTGCTATTGCAGGTATTTGATTTTAATGTTATTCAGAACACTAAATGACAGTCATGCAAATAATTAAATGGAAAAAGTCTGCAATAGAGAGAAACCTATCCCCCTGCTACTTCCTCACCTCATCTGTGCAGAGCCAAAGCCTATTTTAAGTGCAGTCTGTTTCCCTACATTTTTAGAAGGAATATATTTGGTACTTAGGATGAAAGCTATCTCATCTACATTTATAAGAAGAAAATTTTCAATGTGTTAGTATCCTTAATGAATATATATATTAAAAGATGCATCCTATTGAACATGCCAGCATAAAACAAAGTTGCCATAATCCACATTAGTTTGTAGAGTAAAAACTCCAAAAAACAACAGACTTTTTGAAAAATCAAAACAATTCAAAACTGATTCTTCGGAGGTGTGTGATTAAACTGCTCTCTATATTCTTTCCGTTCCCAAGATGAAGATATTGTTCTCCCAGATCTTATGACTTGAATAATCACATTCTTGAGTTAATGCCTGAGTCCACCAATGCTGAAATGTAATATAATTATGAGGTCCCTAGTGTAATTAAATTTTATGAATCTCAGACATGGTCAGGGGGCTCATATATTAAAAGGGAAATGTCAGTGACATTCTCTTTTTTAGAAAGTTAAGTAGCTGCTAAATTGCCTTAAAATTGGAAGAATACTATTTATTCAACATAATCCTCCAGTAATCCATAGGCATTTTTTCTTTTCCCTTCCAGTGGAGAGGCCATTTTTGTGCATCTTCTATTGGACTATGCAGGCGAGCAGCACAGAGACACACTGACCAGACCGTCCAGTCGCCTGGCTGCAGTCCCGGCTAACTCTGGTGCCTGCCAGAGGGTATCCAAATGGTGCAACATGCAGTGCTGCTTCTGCACTATCTTCTTCTTACGCCCAATTACTTGCAGCTGAGGGACCGCCTAATCCAGAGGTGCTGTCTACACACCAATTTTTAGTATTAGCAACACCTCACAGCAGCAAACCGTGTGTGAATAGTGCAGGCTACTGCAAGGCAGACTGCTCTCAGGGTTTATTTCTTTTCAGGCTCTTAACCTGTAGCACGTGCAAGGTAGTTACCCTGTTACATGTGATATGAATACACGTAGGGAAAATCCCTCCAGAGTAGGTGGTATACCCTAAGTACGTGGTCTAGTTGTTAGACTCATTACATGTTGCTCATATGTATGGCCACACATGTCATGACTTTGCATGGTAACCAGTCAGTCTTCTGACTAAGATAAATCACTCTGAAGTTTACACATCAGACTTTGTCTTATCAGAACAAACTTGGGCCTTTTTATTTTCAGTGTCCTTCATAATCTTGATGTCTCATTTCTCTTTTTCTGTCTGTGGCTCTTCTGACCATATTTCTAAACACTATGCAAAGAAGAAGGAGGCACTAATTAGACCATCAGCTGTAGTACTGTTGCTCTCTTTAATGTATGTTTTTAATACAGTTCTTTTTTGAGATTATTGATTTTCAAGATTAGAATGTAAATATGCATTCTCGAGATTTGAGAAAAACAATCATCTGACTTAAAATCGTGGTACAGACCATGCAATGAGTTTACAGTTTTTAGATTTGCTTAAGGAAATAAGTTGCTACAAACAGAAGAAATACTAAAACTGTGTTGTATGGAAGATGACAGAGGGACAGCTCTGCTATTATATACTTAAAGCATCAAAAGAGTAGTGAGATGCACAAACTGATCACATTAACAGGCAAATAATGACATTTTATGAGCAAGCAGAAAATTATCAAGTGTGTTTGAACTAATAAATAGCAGTTGTATTATCTGGAACAAAGACCAATCTGGAAGGAAGACATTAAGAGAAAGGCAGGATTTTGTCAATGACTATAACTGACTTAGCCACCTAAATATCACCTAAAATAACAAACCTGAACCTAAAGGGGCTACTTCTATTGTCAGGGATGAGAAAGAAGCTTGTTTAAAGGGCATTTCAAAGCCCAGCACCTGGTGCTTTGAATGTACCTCTGGAGAATGTTTTTTTTTCTTTTTTTCCAGGTCTTGAAAGAGCAGTCCGACTGCTGCTAATGCATGATACATTTTAAAGTGAAAATTCATTTCACTCAAATTTTTAACAGTCTGTGATTAATCAGTTGAATGCCTCTAAAATATTTTGCCTAGTAGTATGTAACGAGAGCACTCTCTAAAATAACTGGAAGCTATTACAACAACTAAAATACTCTAAGGATCACTTGTGTTAGTAAAGTAAAACACAAGGTTATATTGTTCAAATAATCTAATTATATTTAAAAGTTATTACAGTTAGAGTACTCAATACACAGAATGAAGCAGTGTCACTGGTCAGTGTTACTACCTTTTCATGCAATGGTAACAAACAGTTTGACTATTAAGCTGAAAGAAATTTGACATTTTTTTTTTTGTCTCTGATATTTAAAAATGATGCCTTGTTCATTTGTTCATTGATGAAATATATAAGGAAGGAAATCTGGAAAGGCTAAATTATACTTTAAAATCAAATCAAAAAGAAAAATCTAAATATCCATTCTAAAGAACTGGGTTACTAATTGGGTTGTCTGTAGGTACAGGCAATACTAGACTACTAGACTGACTATTCTGATAGCTTATTTGGGCTACTGGTTGAACCCAAACTAAAAGTAACTTTTTTTGTTGTTGTTTTTTAAATGCATCTTTATAATGTATGAAGACCTCATAAATGTGCCTCCAGTTTTCTAGGTTTTCCCTTAAAACTACCAGGCTTTCAACTCTGGTAGACTCAGTGACAAAGATCTGAGTTCATAATGCAAAAAGCAAGCCCCAAAAGCCCTCAAAAGTATTTCAGACTTTTCCAGTGTATCGTGAAAAAGAAGAAGCTGAATTTTTATTTTCCAAGTCAGGTTTAAAGAAGGCTTCTGTCATTATTCTCAGTGGGAGTAAACTCTAACTGGCAGCTGCAAGCTGGGGGTCCCTGGCTGAAGGCTGACAGAATAGTGGAATAAACCATTCTTTTAACAGTCTCTGTTAAATGTGGTTTTTTTCCTATGTCTGAAACACAGGGCTGTATTTATTGTGGATATCAAAGGTGGTGTTATTTAATAACAAATGACAGCTTGTGAGAAGAAAATAGAAAGAAGGGCTAATTCTGGCGGAGGTAACAGATAGAAAATTGTAGGAGAGAATCACTGACTGCCATAAGGAAGACTGTTCCCCAACTGGAGTGGTTATGAAATATGGCAAGGGAAGCAAGAGAAAAGCGACTTCAAACATCAAAGATAAAAATTACACTTCTTTCAATAGATAGCTCTGTCTGCATGATGTTGAAGCCCAGATCACTAACTACTCCACTGATTCAAATCAACTGGCTAACTCAAATCAGTCAGTCGAGGTGATTTACTCAAGCTGAGGCAATATCCCAGAATTTCTTTCTGGAAGGCAAAGATAAGCAGACATAATATTAAACACAATATCTAGTGCAGTGCTTCCCAGAATGATTAAGACCTTATTAGAGAAGTTAGAAAGGAAACTGTATTGCTGAAACCAGAGATTTGCCCTATTTACACTTATCTAAGTGTTTCAATCGGTCAGTCTTCTATAAAGATAAAACTACAAGACTTCAAGATAAACCTAGAATAAAACTGCCAGAAGAAGAGAACCTATCATTACCGTTGACCTCAATATATGAAAATGTTGTGTGTGAGTCCTCAGTGAAAGGACAGACTTGGTACTGGAGTTCCAGTGCATGCAAGTAGTCATAAATATAATCTTGAGGATTATTCTAAGCACTCATCCACAAGCCTGTCAACAGTTCCTCTAAAAGCTACCCAAGATGATTGTCATACTTGGGTTGATGTTCATTTTCAATGAGCAACAGCATGAAATTACCTAAAATGTACTCTTTAACAAGTTTCAGAGGTTTAAAAAGAAAAGTAACATGAATAAAAAGTAATGAAAAGTACTACCAGGACCAGAAGGAAAGAGAGGGCTTTTATCTTTCTTAACCAAAACAAGGTCCTTCTCATCCAAAATAAAGTCCAGTATTCTCAACATTTCATCAAGTAGAGTGCACTCTACTGACAGCAGAATGAAAGGATGATGAAACATAAGACTAAGCAAAAAGTCATCAACACCTTCTACATTATGTTCATGAATGCTACAAAATTTGCAAGTTGGGCTTGTTAAAAAAAAAGGGAGAATTTAAAAAATGCTAAGGTAGACAAAATAAATAAAGATAAAATACTAAAAAAAGCTAAATAACTGAATTGGAATATGGGAACATGGCGTTATAGGTAGCTGAATCCTGTGGATTGTAGGATCCACAATGTGCCTCCCTTCCTGACCCCAGCCTCTCCAGAAACTGGCACTCAGAGCTCTTGTCCTATTTGCCCCCTAACCCAGCTTGAAGTTCACTAGCAGTTCACACAAACAGTCTCAGAATAAGCACACACACATAGCGGATAGTTAGACATAGCACTTAATAAGAATATAGGATCGACAGCAATGATCATGCACAGGGCTCAGGGAGACAAGTATGCTGAGCAGCAGGTGGCTTACATGCCACTGGCCACTTTTATACCCCTCCTCCATTTTCCCACACCTGGTCTTCACTGATCCATCTTGATCCTTTCTTTTCTTTGCCTTTGATCCATCCCTTAAACATCCCATAATAAGTTTTGCACCATCCCGAAATTGTCTCTGCTCCAACACAAAATTATCATTCCACTTATTATGGATCCCATAGTAAATCCTATATCTTTTTGCACAAAAATCCCCCTTAGTCTGCATAGCATTCTGGAGAGAGGGTTTCTTTCTTTGACCTAACTTTTTTTTAATATATATATTTTTAAAACCAGGACCCTAGCCTGATCCTTCTCTTTTGGTGCTGATTCGGTGTGCTGCCTGCTCTGGTTACTTGAGCTTCTTGACCTGTCACTGTTCCTCTGGTCATCACCTAACCTCTGTGGTTGATTTGATTAGCTTTTAATAAGATAATCTAATGCATAGGACTGAAAAAACATCCCCAAGGTCACAAGTCTACTCTTCTTCTATCACTAGCAACACCATCAGATAATTTTCTCCACAAACTCTTTAAGCTCCATCTTAAAAGTAAGGCTTTTTCAGTTATTGCAGTGATTGGAAAGTTATTTCAAACCCCTGATGCTTTGACTTTAGAAATTTTCTTCTGATTTCCATCTTAGCTGTAATAACGGCCTGTCTATACCCATTAGGTTTTCTGCCAACATCATCCATTAGATTAAATTATTTTCTTTCCCTGGTCTGCACTTCCCTCATGGAAACAGTGATGATATCCCATTGCAGCCTTCTATTTACTGACCTAAATAATCCAAGTTCTATTAGTCTCTCCTCATACGACACACTTTCCATTCTCCTGATCAGATTTTAGGGCTTTATGTTTAAACAAAAGGAATAGAAATCACACTGATTCCACCAAACACACAATTAGGCTGAAAGAGCCTAATGGTAGTATCTCCATCCTAATGAAATAATAACATAGAGCCTCTTCAGCATTTTGATTTTTTAAGATATTTGGATTTACGATGTCTTAGCTATTTTGTAGAGTTATAAACAATAATGTTTCTGTGATATAATTTAACTTGACAACTTTAATGAAAAAGGAGATGACAGGTTCATAGGGCTCTGTTAAGCAGCTTTCATATAATCAACACAGAAATTAATCATTTTTGAGTATTGCCTTATGGATCAGTTGCATCTTAATACTAGTAATATAATTAATAGTAATGAAATACATTTTGTAAGATACTTTGTCTCTAATTAGCTAATCAAGATGGTATTGGAGCCTGACTTAAATGGACACTTCACAAATAAGTCTTGACCTGTAAAAACATCTACTATATTTTGATTGCCACCTCAACATCAGTTTGAAAAATTACAGTCAAAGGTAAGACTTTAATGGAAATCTGAAATTAAGGAAACATGAATTACTCTAGAAACTGGAGGAAACCATCTAGTTGACAGAATCAGGTGCAAGACTAACCTTAGAATAGGAGATATCAGCCTAGCCAGTTTTAAGCTGGAGTTTGGCACCTTATTGCTAACAACCTATGATATGTCTGCATACAACACCAGAGGACTCGATGCCGTCGCATCAGCTGGACTCCATGTCTCAAAGTAAATAGTCAGCGTTCATCCGTCTGTGTGAGAGACCAGCTGCTATCAGCCGTGGTGGGAGGGACAGCATGCCAGAAGCCTATGTGGCAGCAAAGGCTGAGGTATGAGCGGTGCCTGTCTCCTCTTGGCTATGTCAGGGTACGATGCCTTCTCATTCAAATGCATGTGTTCTGGATTGGTGCAAACACAGTGCCAACCTATAAAATACTAACACATTGGTCCTCTCCTGCTTCAGTTCTGTGCTGGGTGGATGTATCCAAGGGTAGCCATTTCAGAAACTGAAATACCATTTTTTATTAGATCGAGTAACAAATTGTTACAAGTCTGGTGACAACTTGCATGTTGTCCAAAGTGAAACCTACAGGAGGAGACAGTGTGCATGTAAATGCAGTGTATCCATAGAATAGGCAAAGCTTGAGAGCATCACACTTCTACAGCCGCCCAGGAGAGAGGTGTGCCTCTGGCAGAGGAGCAGGAGAAATCGCAGATGCAGTCTAAGATTAAGGCTGGCTTAAAATTTATTCCTTCAGTAGGTTCTACCACATGGTCAGTGGAGCAGAAATCTGTAAAGGCAGTTACAGTTAGGTGTCTGGATCAGCGCTAGCAACATGGCAGTGCAATGAATGAAAAGTCATTGAGTTTTGCGTCTGACATCTGTCGTGGTTTAACCCCAGCTCGCAACCAAGCACCACACAGCCGCTCGCTCACTCCCCCGCAGTGGGATGGGGGAGAGAATCGGAAGAGTAAAAATGAGAAAACTCATGGGTTAAGATAAAGACAGTTTAAAAGGTAAAGCAAAACCCTCACACGCAAGCAAAGCAAAACGAGGAATTCATTCACCACTTCCCATCGGCAGGCAGGTGTTCAGCCATCTCCAGGAAAGCAGGGCTCCATCACACGTAACAGTTACTTGGGAAGACAAATGCCATCACTCCGAATGTCCCCCTTTCCTTCTTCTTCCCCCAGCTTTATGTGCTGAGCATGATGTCATATGGTCTGGAATATCCCTTTGGTCAGTTGGGGTCAGCTGTCCTGGCTGTGTCCCCTCCCAACTTCTTGTGCACCCCCAGCCTACTCACTGGTGGGGTGGGGTGAGAAGCAGCAAAGGCCTTGACTCTGTGTGAGCCCTGCTCAGCAATAACGAAAACATCTCTGTATTATCAACACTGTTTCCAGCACAAATCCAAAACACAGCCCCATACCAGCTACTATGAAGAAAATTAACTCTATCCCAGCCAAAACCAGCACAACATCCTACATGAGCAACGTTTCACAAATGCTGCTGGAGTCAAAAGGCATAGCTGATAAACACATGATCTGTAGCGCAAGGGAAAATTGCAGGCATAGCAACCAAGAACTGGAGTGACTGAGATGTCAGTAAGAAAACTGGAGACCTTGCTGTAGTAGTAGTACTGAGCTTACAAAACTGGTCTTGTACCTAACAGATGAACTGTGATATTTCTTACAGGTATGCTACCTAGCAGGGTCTTGCTGCAAACATTCGCATACTACTCAGCTGAGGAGACACAAAGGCAGGACAAAATCTCTGCTTATACATGACTTAAATTAACACACATGCGTAAGGTGGCTTTAGTCACTCTCAGTTCTCCGATGCATTTTTCAGCATGATCCTGTGCACTGTGTAGACAGTGTAGGAAAAGCCTCTGCACTGTATGTCTGCCCCCCTGCAGACATATGTATGCTGTCTGCTGAACTGGGTTTTACAAAATCACATGTGAAGTGCTGCTTTCCTAGGAAAGCTCCAGATTGCTTTCCTAATCCCTCTCATAATATCAGTGTTACATCAGTCTTATCACTGGCGTACTTCATTTGTGCACAGAGCAAGGACTCCAATATGTAAATAGGATGGAGGGGAAATACTGGAAAGGTGTAGAATGCCCTTTTTTTCTATCAATGCTATTTAAATACCTACTCCAGGCTCAAGCAGCAAAATTAATCCCAGTGTATAGATTTTCCTCATTCCCCTCTCCTTCACTGCAATCCTATCAGAGAACAGATAAAAGGAATGTCCAAGCAAATGTGAAGTTGTATAGATTTCATGGGCTCCACGTCTTGTTCGCAGCTGAGAAACCCCTCTGCAGGCTTTCAAATTTATTCAGACTTTAGAATTTACTACTTAGTATTTTGTGATGCAGATAGTGAAAAGTTTAAAAAGCATGCTAGCATGTTTCCATGTAAAATAGGTGGTACACATGCAAGAGACCTTTTATAAGATCAGTTGACAATTTTCAGGACTTACAAGCTGACTTTAGAAGATAAGTGATCTTCAAATCTGGTTTTATTCTAACTTTCAAAGAACTCTTTAGATAGAAAGGCTCATTTGATCAGTAAGTTAAATATGCATGACTCTCAATTTCCCTCAGGGCATGGGATTTGATAGTCAGAAATAACCTTTCTTGGTGGGAATCATTTCTCAATTAACTGTTCTGTGAACACAATTCTGATTTGAGAGATGATTAAAGAGGTACAATTCTATGCAGGTGGGGAGGTAAGAGATCACAAGAGCCAAAATTCAACGTAGTCTGAATAGGGACTGTAGTTCTTCATAAATTATAAAGTTACTGAGATTTGGTAATTTAGAATTGAATTTGTCTTCTAACAGCTAGAGAATCCTAATGCTGCAACTGGATGAAACAGAGCCAACCCTCCAAAGATGTGAAGAGCTTTCCACCCTCATAATTCCACCTGGTTTTCCCATGACCTTTTACCCAACCAGTCTACTACTAGCTATGAATTAAACAGAGAGATACAAACCCCACTCAGACACATTAAGTGTGGGATTTCTGCCACTTGGCTTGCTCTTCTCCTGCAGTTTCTAAGATGACAGCATGAGCAACTCTTGTTTTCTTCCCCACTTCTGTTTTTCAGGGTAACATAAAGTTAGTACAATCAGCTTTTTATTGTTATAACGAGGTGGGTGTCTGCCTCTTCTACCAAGTAACAAGTGATAGGGCAAGAGGAAATGGCCTCAAGTTGCCCCAGGGGAGGTTTAGATTAGATATTAGGAAAAAATTTCTTCACCGAAAGGGTTGTCAAGCGCTGGAACAGGCTGCCCAGGAAAGTTGTTGAGTCACCATCCCTGGAGATATTTAAAAGACGTGTAGATGTGGCGCTTAGGGACATGGTTTAGTGGTGAACTTGGCAGTGTTAGGTTAACGGTTGGACTCGATGATCTTAAGGGTCTTTTCCAACTGAAATGATTCTATGATTCTATGATTTGTGCGAAACTTTTATTGTCCATACAGTACCACAGTGTTCCAGAAATACTGCTGGGGGCACAGAAAAAATGAGAGGCCTGGCAGAGACTGGTAAAACGAATGGCTCTACGGACAAAAGAAACAGTCTCCAAAACATCATGTAGGTCCTGGTAGAAAATGAATCTGACTTGTCTAGCAGAAATGAGGAAAAAAAATGCTGAATCATCAGACATTTAGGGCAGAGTTTGAACCAAACTTCTAGGTGCTGGGACTGGGCTAAGGCGTCCAAATTTTGGCATTCTGGGTGGCTAGATATGCATTTGGGTTCAGGGATGAGTCTGTAGATAACTTTGTTGAAATAGTTGTTCTATTGAGATGGTCTGTGCTGCTTACACAGAGAAGCTGAAAAAGCTGCAGGCAGTCTCTTCCATTAGTTATTTCTGTATTTTCCTAGATAGTTGTAAACCAAAGGAGAACTGATTCTGAAGAGTCACTTAATATTGTTGCAATTGCTTAGCTTCCATTTCCCTCAAACATAATAAAAACCAAACTCAACTGAGATAGACAAGGTTCTTAAATATTCTTGTTTATGGATTTTATTGTTTAGTTTTTAAAAGGCTGTTTTCCCAAATGGCATTTTTGGTAGTTTATTTGTGCTTTTATTGGATTGTGTTGGATAATTCGGAGAGCATCTTGGGTAAAGTATTTCCTAGCTTTAAAACTTTAAGTTTATTTACTGTAGGTGTCTGAAATATACTGGTCTGTCAGCTACTAGCCATTGTCACTTAGCAAATAGCCCAGAAAGCAGCAGATCCTAGCCTGATAAAACAATCAATTCCCTGAATCCAAATATGACAATAAGTAATTCTGAGTAGTATCCTTTCAGTTGTATTGAGACCTCTTACTTTTACTGGAGAACAGCTTTGATTTATTTGCAATGGGGAGCCTTGATGAAACTCAATCTGGCAGAGAGAAGTAGCAATACTTTTACAGTACTATAACTCTTGTTCTGTACACTCTTAAAGAGAGATCAGCCAATTGAGTATTTAAGACAGCAATCTTAACTCCTGAGTGCTGCATGAAGGTTTTGGCAAGGTTGTAACAGAAGTTACAAGAAGAAGTTCCTGCTGTTTGCTGTGGGTTTTTCTGTATTGTAATTTGTATGATATTTCAAGTAGTTATGAGCAAATATATCTGAGTATAGTGCTAGTCTGGTATGGCAGTAGGTTCAAAGAATAAACCCTCTATGGACAATGACTGTGCAGAAAACAAGGCCAAAGACAAGGAGCTCTGCTATCGTCTGCAGTATACACAGAAGAAAAGAATGAAGAACCAGGGAAGACAGTGAATTTTAAACTGATTCATATGGGAAAAACAGCTCTGCACATCATATGCATATTCACAGTTAATGTAGAGGGACACAAATCCATTTAGATCAGTGGATTTACAGAAATTTCCATAACTGTAAAATTTTGTGCCAGCTTATCTAGGTCATCATAAAGTTTATGTTCAGGATTAAGCAAATGGCTTCAGAAGAATTAATCTTAATGTCGGTGCCTGCCTGGCCCCTCTAAGGAATATACAGTGGGGTAAAGAAATAAGAACTTTCTTCATTCCCTTCAATTACTGTCTGATAGTAACCTAAAATGTGTGGACTAAATATCTTAGCATATCTGCTTTTCATGGAGAGGATTGTTTCCATTTAAGTGTGCACTGACAGCGAAAGTAAAAATAACCACAACAGACTGAAGGGATAATTATTATTGGCAGACAACAAATAAAACACTTCAAGTCAAGCAAGACCCATTGCTTACATGTGTAAGACCAACTCATAGAGTATGGGCCACTTTCCATAGCATAATCACAATTGTGATGGAAGGCCAGGTTTCCTCATCTTTATCACCTACTAAATTTAGTGGAAAGCTAGTGCATCATCCTTCTCAAGACCTTCTGGAAAAGTCAGAACAAATGCTGGGCAGCCATCCCTGTGGCGACATTGTAAATACATCTACTACTTTTGTGCGTGAGGCAAATGTTCTGTGACACAGAACACATACAACTGACAGATGAGGTCATTTCATTCCTTTTGGACAGCAGGTTACCTAAAATTGAAGAGGTCTTTCACATAATGTGCATTAAAGAATGAGAAACATGTCTTAGCCATCTTTCCAGATCCATGATTCAAAGACACCAGCAAAGCAAACAGACTCTCATAGATAATTCTGACAGCCACGAGTCAGGAATGATTAGTGAAAAACAGGGTAACTTTGGCCACTGATATTAGGGGACAGGTGAAGGAGAATGTAAAGGAAGAGCTACTATTTTGTTAAGATTTGAGTCAGAAGGTGCTGCTGCTCAACAGCGAAGTTATCATAATCACAATTTCTTGTGTTTTGCTCAAGAATATGATGGTGTCCTACAGAACCTGGACACATATTTATGTCTCTAAAAGAACATCACTCAATCTGACAGGACAGGGTACTGACAGGGAAGTTAGGCATGCCTTCTCTTCAAAATGATGCACGTATAGATGAAAACACAAGGATATTTCATAGAAAATGATGTATTGCTACAAGTACAGGCAAAGAAGGAGCTGGACTGGAACATACTTCTTTCAGTCTCGTCTACTTTTCATGCATTTCTTCTAAGAATCTTCAGTGCAAGAGGAGCCTTGCCACAATGAAAGCTTCACTTCATACAAAGCCTGGCCAGTCTGTTTGTGAAGCACACAGTGAGCCCTCCCGTGCATGATTATGTCTTCATGTAAATCAGGAAATCAAATTTTAAGAAGAACTGATATGGAATAAAGTGAAAAAATTCCCACTATATGATAATTCTGCCCAAGTACTATGAAGCCAGTACTTACCTGTATGTATTTATAGATTACTAGAAGAGGACCTAATAGGTGAACATCTCCAAATACTGCCTGAAGACAAACACCTTACCTAGAGGGTTAATATTCTTATAAAGCTTCTTTCTTTCAGACTTCACTTTATCAGCCTCCCTACCTTTTAGTAGGTTAAGTGTCTCGACCTCCTAGACACCTTCTCTGCCTTCTGTTCTTTTGAAAAGTAGGAAAGGCTAGGAAGGTACTTTGAACTTGGGGAAAAGATTATTAAGATACATACTGAATTATATAGGTATTTGTGTTCTGTTTTACCACAGATGTTGATTCTTCTCAGGTTATAGCATGATCAATAACATCTAGTAATACCTCAAATTTTACCACTTCTGTACGTCAGTATTTAAGTCAGTAAATATTCAAGAACAAACAATACAGAACAAAGCCACGCATACTCCAAGCACAAATGCCACACGAAAGCCTCTTAAGTGTAAGCTCTTTATATGTTAAATAAGTTTTTGCAGTTCTATACAAAAAGGATAGTAATGTATATCGCTCGTGATGAGTCAGGCATGCTGACCTCTCAGCTTCTGTACATGGGCGCAGCGGATAATAGATGAAGGTACAATTTCTTCTGTATATAGAGTTAAAACAGTGAAAAGAAGGATGCCTTACCTGCCCTGGATTAATAATTGTCTCCAGGGCTCATTTATGTAGACAAGAGAAGGCATGAAGGTTATAAATGTTGCTTTATACCTTTTTAAGGGTACAGAGAATAAATTGACTTAGCTATATAGTTTAGTGATGTGTTTTCCTCAACTGCCACAATGAATATGAATGTCACTATCAAGTATACATTGACTTACAGTTTCTGAATGACAAAGCCAAGATAAGCGGCATCCAGAGATTGATGGGAGACTGAGAAGATTTGAAAATGTCTCTTTCTGGGAAAAGAACACAATAACAAAGCAACCATTTTCATATTAAAAGCAGAGCTACATTCTTCTTGATGCAGGTACTGAAGGGAATTAAGTAGTACTCCCTTATGTCTAAGCTAGCTTTAAATATTTACCATATTATTTTAAAGCATGTTAAATCAGGATCTCCAGGGTTTTTGTTGTTGGGATTTGTTAAATAGAAAGTATAAGTGAAGAGATGATGCAGCTGCAAGAAAGCAGTGCTTTAAGTACTGACAGTGCCAGGTGTGGAGGTGGCTGGAATGAAAGATTCAGAAATTAGAAGAGAGGTATGCCAGGAAAACTAGCTCTTCTTTAACCTCAGTGCCACTTCCTCTTTATGTTTCCAAGTTACATCATAAACTCTTGAAAACGAGACTCTGAAATGGAAGCCATCTAATTCTTAACAGCTAGCAGCATCACTGCTACAGGACTGAGCATAAAGACAATCCTGCATTTTATCCATGCTTTTCCATAGGGATGTTTCAGGTATAAAAGATTGGCTGAGGTCCTGAAAGAAGTAACTGAATAATTTCAAATAACCTTCCACCTGTACTTAGCGAAATCTCTCGGAGATAAAAACATGATTAACAATAATGGATTTCCTTCAGGTTTATGTTGTCTCTCCCATTAATAGCTCCCAGTATGTAACTTGCCTCTTCTGTGACAGAATTTTAGCGCAGCCAGACCTGCAGCCAGTTTCTGATCCACTGCTAGCTTCACATCCTTTCCTGCTGTGCTAATGGCTAGCCAGTTAGTCTCCATTTTGTATTTATTAATTTTCTTTCTCTTCTTTAAATGTAGACCTTTTCCCTTGCCCCCCTCTCTCTCCTCCCCCCCTGCTCCAGTGCATTAAGATCATTTTGAATTCTGATCCTGTCCCACATATTGCTTGCCATCCGTCCTGGCTTGGAGCCGTCAGCAAATAGCAAATTTCATAAGTGTACTTTCTTTTCCATCATCCAAGTGGCTAATGGAAAATAGAACCAGCTCTGGACATATTCCCCTGGGACTCCACTTGAGACACCTTTTTGACAGCAAATCTTTGAGACAAGCTTTCCAGCTGACTGTGTGTCCCACCTGGCTGTGCTTCCATCCAGACCACGCATCTCTGGCTCGGGCCAGGATTGTCAAGTGGGACAGCGCTGGAAGTTTTTTTGAAGTCAAATTCCGCTCCCCCCTTATCCCTTAGAGCAGTCCTTGTCACATGAGGAAATATATCTGTTTTAACATTGCTTTTTCTTGATTACTTTTTCCATTTTATCTTTTAAGAGCTTATAAATAGATTGTGTAACATTTTATTCTAGAACTAAAAGGTAGCTCTGGTGGCTAGTAGATGACCAGTTTGTCTTGATTTTCATCATTTACCCTTTTGTTCATTTATCATGGACAAAACCCAGCAGATTACATAAATGTTCTCCCCATGTTCTTCATCTTATAAGATCTGTTAAAGTCTAGTCACAGTAACTATCAGTTTTGCATGCCAGTAAGATCTGTTTCAGCACAGTCGACCTTTATTGTGAATCAGTACTTTTCTTTTTTACATGTAAATCAATACATGTTGACATGGTTCACTAATGGAATACAGAAGAAGCATACGATTAAAATCAAAATCAGAAGCAAACATTGTCAATATTTTTAGAGCTTGAATATGACTCACCTCATAAATTGGACTTTCTCTGGAATTCAGTCTTTTCAATTAAGCTTTCATCAAGAAAAAATCTCAGCTGTAGGATGAAATTTATACTCAGGACAAAAATGAGAATGAGGGAAATGTCTGTTTCAGCTCTGAGACTTAAAAAGCAGTTAGATTTTCAGTAGAGGATATTGCCATAATTTTTTGTTTCATACAAAATTAATTTTTGGATTTTTTTTCCACTTAGTTTGAAATCAAGACTGCTGGGCCACAGGTACAATACAAGCCTGACCCTGATGAAGTATAAAAGCTATCATAAACTGGAAATAAGGAAAGCTATGAGAACTAAGTATGTTCAATGCTATCTGTACTTTTTCATTCAGCTCAAGATGAAATCATGCTGACCAGAAAAATCCCTATCAAAATCCATCTATCTGGATCAGAACCAACCACATCAAAAAAATCTGGTGCATTCCATATGCGGAAAATTAATAAATCCCTAAGCTACCTGCTACTTTTGCAGCTAACAGTGTCAGGGCACATAAGACAAAGCACTGTCAAGCATGTCTCTTTCTTGTTGAAGAACTCGCAAAGCTGTAATCACATCACCTCTGAACTTTGCATTTTGATTGAGCCTGTGCTTTAATTAGTACCGTGATGGGACATTCAGTGCAGATCTGGCTGCAGGTGTTTACTGACATTGTACTGCCCTGTGCCATGTCACCATTCAGCTGGCAAAATATATGCAATGTGTTCCACCTCTGTGTCAGTGCCAAGTTAGGCAGCGTCCCTTAAATCACTGATAAAGATACATTACAGAGGGGGTTCTGTGTTTGTGTTTGGAAGCAGACTTCAAAAAAGTCAGTAAACTATTTCTGTCTTTTAAAACGTAGATGCTCAAATGTTTACATTGGTGCTTGCTGGTGAGTCAAGAAGTGTTGAATCTCCTACGTTTCACCTGCTGATCACCATTTTGAGAGCTTTACAAATATTTCAAAAAGACATTTCCTTGTCCAGGTGCTGCATTAGCAGGACCAACTTCAAAACTGTATACCCTCTTCAGAGGCTTCATCTGACTGAGGGCAGAGAGGGGACAAATTATGTCGTTCCTCCCTTAGCTTTCTCTCTGCAAGGGAGAACACTCAGCAGGCACCATTGCTCATAAGGAGAGCACAGCCTTCTCGACCCCTGAGCACCGAACATGAGCAAGAGCACTTTGCATATCCTGGGCCTCTCTGTCCCTTGGAGACACTCTTGCTTTATCTGGAAGTGAGCTGTGTGGAGAAAGACAGAATCCAGAATTCTTAGTAGGAATGGTTCCTTTGAAAAACTGGGAAAAATAGTATACACAGCAGCAAGTCCCTTTTGTGATTTAGTGAGAAGGCCACAGGCTCTGTTTTAATCCACTTCCAATAGAGTAGAGCTTATATGTGTATTGGGCTTGCGTGGCAGGGTTTTGGTAGCTGGGGGGCTACAAGGGTGGCTTCTGTGAGAAGACACCAGAAGCTTCCCCTATGTCCAATAGAGCCAATGCCAGCCAGCTCTAAGACGGACCCACTGCTGACCAAGGCCGAGCCCATCAGCAATGGTGGTAGCGCCTCTGGGATAACATATTTAAGAAGGGGGAAAAAAACGTGCAACAAACTGTAGCCGAAGACAGGAGTAAGAATATGTGAGAGGAACAACTCTGCAGACACCAAGGTCAGTGAAGAAGGAGCGGGAGGAGGTGCTCCAGGCGCTGGAGCAGAGAGATTCCCCTGCAGCCCATGGTAAAGACCATGGTGAGGCAGGCTGTCCCCCTGAAGCCCATGCAGGTTAATGGTGGAGCAGATATCCACCTGCAGCCCATGGAGGACCACACGCTGGAGCAGGTGGATGCCCAAAGGAGGCTGCAACTCCGTGGGAAGCCCGTGCTGGAGCAGGCTCCTGGCAGGACCTGCGGACCCGTGGAGAGAGGAGCCCACGCTGGAGCAGGTTTGCTGGCAGGACTTGTGACCCCGCGGGGGACCCATGCTGGAGCAGTCTGTTCCTGAAGGACTGCATCCCATGGAAGGAACCCATGCTGGAGCAGTTCGTGAAGAACTGCAGCCCATGGGAAGGACTCACGTTGGAGAAGTTCGTGAAGGACTGTCTCCCGTGGGAGGGACCCCACACTGGAGCAGGGGAAGAGTGTGAGGAGTCCTCCCGCTGAGGAGGAAGGAGCAGCAGAGACAACTTACGATGAACTGACCACAACCCCCATTCCCGTCCCCCTGTGCCACTGGCGGGGGAGGAGGTGGAGAACTCGGGAGTGAAGTTAAGCCCGGGAAGAAGGGAGGGGTGGGGGAAGGTGTTTTTAAGATTTGGTTTTATTTCTCATTATCCTACTCTGATTTGACTGGTAATAAAATAAATTAGTTTTTTTCCCCAAGTTGAGACTATTTTGTCCGTGACGGTAATTGGTGAGTGATCTCCCTGTCCTTATCTCGACCCACCAGCCTTTCGTTATATTTTCTCTCCCCTGTCCAATTGAGGAGGGGAGTGATAGACCTGGCATCCAGCCAGGGTCAACCCATCACATATAACACTTCCCTTTTTCATTCAAGTAATGCAGTTTGCTGTCTGCTTACTGCTGAGCTCTTACGAGAAGATGCTGCTCGCTGCTGACTGATAAATCTCCCATTAGCTGGGGGTCTTAAATAAAGTAATAAAATTTTAGAACTGCTTTAAAACTGCAGTCAAAATATTGGTTGCACCTATTTTTATCTGGCAGTCTCCTTGGAGGAATTGTCCTTTAGGGCTTTAGGATATCCAGCAACTCTGTAATTGGAAAATGTTTTGCCACTTAGCCGAAAATGGGAGCTCAATACTACAGATTTTGAGAACAGCCTCTCTGATTTTGTGGGGCACCATGCTGTTCTGGTCGAAGTCAGCAGCTAACACTAGCTCCCTGAAAAGAACAAAGGGCTCATCAATCAGATTATGCTCTGCAATGACACTTCTTCAGTGTACACCCAGTTTGGAGGGTGAAACTTTAATTTACCCAGAACAAGCCAATCCCTAGTGCCTTATACCTGGTCTCTGCCAAAGCACAGCTCCCACCAAAGGAGTATGTGGCTCTCTGGGGTAAAAGCACTTTGCTGCAGCTGCTGGAACCTCATCATCACAAACAGGCATTCACCTGTGAAGGAAGATAATGTGGCAATAGTGTAGCATCAGTGGAAAAAGACATCCAGCCTTCGTTACAGCTCTTCAGACTACTGGCTGTGAAGTAAAAACCTTCTTTTCTTCCCTTGCTGACATAGGCAGGCTTGAGGATATTTAGTTTAACCTGTTACAGAGGAACGGAGATAATAGATCAGACCAGATCCAATCCAATGTCCTTTCTCTGTCAATAAGGAGATATGGAATAATCTGTACTAAGGCATGAGGACTTCTTCTCAACTTCCATATTAAGGATGTCACCCTGATGCACAATGACTATTATTTCTTTCATGTTTTATTAGCCTTTACTGCAGCCAGCACAGTGTGATTAGCCAGGTCATAATCCAGCCCTTTTTGAACCTTTATGATCACCTTGTCATTTCACTGCCTGTCCCTATGATTAGTTGTGAAGAGGTGGGAACATTTGGACCATGTACATGCAGGAGGGCTGAGAAGAACTTGTTAGCAACAAGGTGAAGGTTGCCCTGTCCAATCTGGAAACAAGTGGGCATAAAGTGCCTATCAGGCATTTCCATCTCAGAACAGAGCACATAGATATGCAGTGAGCCTGTTCCAGCTCATCTCAGTTGTTGGACTGACCCAGAGCTTTCCCACATGCAAAGACTTCTTCACAGATGCAAGCTACAGGTCCAGGTTACAGCACAGACTAAATATTGTGTTTAATTGACCAGTTTCCATAGCAGAAAACTGAAAGTTTCATAGAAGTGTCCTGCATGGTGAATTTCCCCTCAGGCCATCACTGTGGCTCCTGTGGCCTTTGCATTTGGAAACATTGCCTTGCTTAAAAGATGACCATAGGAAAACCTGGATCCCATTGACACTAGAGAATATTTTAACTACAATTTACAGGCAAATTATGTTCTTCTGTGGCAACATGGATCATAAAGCTCAGAACAAAGTGAATATGCATGTGCATTATCACTTAAAACTAGAACAGCAGGTTCACAGAGAGAATGCAAAATGTAGTATTTCTATCAGAAAGATGCTAATGTTCCAAGCTGCAACAGGAAACTGGAAAGGCCATAAGGACCACATGAACTGTCAAAAGGTATGCAACATAGGTTGTGAATAAAGGTTGTGAGTAAAGCTAACTGAAAGGCAGTTATCAACAGAGAGAGGAATCGAGATTCACCATTACCTCAGAGTCTCTCAGAGCAGTGCAGCTTTTCCTTTCCACTGAGTTCATCCTTTCCAGGCTATTTTTCTTTAGGTTGTATTAGTTTAAATCTACTTCTCCCAAAGATTTCATGTTAGACATCAACTGGCATGAGCTTCAATCACAGTCTTCAGAACTGTTACACCCAGAGGCCAGTTCTCTTACAACTTTCACTGATTGTCAGCCTGCCTCCACAGTTCTGCGTTCAAAGATAGCCAAATTAAGGACTATATACAGAGATAAACCTTTTTCTTCTGTTTTGAAGTTATGCCTCTTCAAAGACAATTCAAGATTACTTCTTCATTTTTTGCACCATATCATATTTACATTACTCAGTCCTGTCAGGGGTAGTTTTGAGGAGCTGCCTTCCAGGTTCCTCTCTTACAGGAAAGTGTGCCTTTCTGCAAGCTTTGCTATTCCTAGCCAGCTACACTCTTCCCAGATTAATACTTTTTTTTGTAATTTATGATAAATCAGTCTAAGCTCCATAGATTTCCATACATACATTTGCTTTATAGCATTTCCCAGTTACTTCATCTGTGAACTTGATGAATACATAATCCTGCGCTCCATGCATTCAGTATGTTCACCTGTCAAGAAGACAGTGAAAGATGGGACTTGCACGGAAAGTCACAGTCTCACTGTATGCAGCAGCCCTGCCTTATAACTACAGTCCTTAATTTAAGTGTACCAGGGAGACAAAAACAACACTAACAACAAAAAACCTCAACAACAAGACCTACCTAATGAGCACATTGATAAACTTAACATGCAACATCACAGATCAACAGAACAATTTTTAATTAAAGCTAATTACATTTCAATTGCTATTGAGGTATTTTAAGGTCGTATTTCAAAAAGGTTCGGAAGTATTATCTAATTCAGTGAATTGGATTTTTCCTGTAGCCTCATGCATTAGAGAATTAGCATTTTCTCTTCCAGCCTTTAATATTACATCACCTAGTGTATGACTAATACTGAATTTTTCATTTTTCATTTTTCATAATAATGAAAAAAGTATTCTGATTTTGCCAGTTGAGTATTACAAAATGCTATCCAGCTACTCAATTTTAGAACAGGATCCTTCTACTGTTTTACTGCTGAAGTATTACATCTTTCCAGAAAGCCAAGACCATCATCAATATCTCAGCTGTAAGAAACCTAGCATTAGAAGCCAAAACCTACACATTTGTAGGGTGGGCTAGCGGCACTTCTCACTGAAATTACCTGCTTTGCTACATTTATCAGAATATTCTCTCTAGCAGGAAGAGGCTCCTTGGGCCAGATCAACTGGATGGAAAATTACTGGTCTCACTGTGATGATCCTTATTAATATAATTCTCTGTATTCTGTATAGAAGTGGAATTAAATAAAAAAAGTTTTGGCCTAGTTTCAATCTGTAACAACTGTGTGAAACCAGGAACTTCAGAGGAGTTTAAATACCTAAAGGAGAATTTAAGTGGACTTCAGAAGTCAAAAGCTAGAACTGCAACACAGCTATATCCCTGTTGTAGCTCCTCAAAGTCACTACCGCATACTTGCCTGTTTGCAGTGATCTCTGGCCGTTTCTGCACACGCCTGGGACTGCACACTTCGTCTTCTCTAGCACTGTTACCAACATCTGCATGCAGGTAGCTTTCAGTTAACATAGATTTAACTTAGTTAACTTATTTTTAAAGATTTCATGCTTGAAATAAGTTGTTGAAGTTATTTAAATTCTGTGCAATGATGGCATAAGGTGTACTAATAATTAACCTCAGTTGCTTCAGAAATATGACTTCTAACATATGGCTTCTTAGTGTGATTATAGTCTTCACTGCATCTTACCTTCTTTTCAAATTCCGTATTTCTAACATATTGCTCATTTTGACAAATCTGACTGCATAGGGTCAAGAATTACATAGAAATGAAAAATGAAAAAGAAGCACTAAAATATTCTGGGGATATGATATCATTTATCATTTTAGTCTAAAATTTTATTAATTCTGTTTAGGCCTATGGTACCTTAGGCACAAAATGTATTATCTCTCAGACCCAGCAACTTATCCAATTTCCTTGCCATCCTAAAGGATCACAGAATTTACAGTGGTAAAACATATTATATTATCAGTCCCGAGCTGGTTGAAGGTACATTCTGACAATACAGAAAACCTTAAATGTAGTACTGATACTTACTGGAGTTTAGCCAAAGAAATGCATTTTATTTATGAGTGCAAGTAATACAAGACTGAAACAAAAAGTCAGCTGTCAAACTTGCTAGAATACTGCTACAGCAGGAACAGGCTTTTCATGTGTTTTAACTCTACTTCTTGATTGCCTGTGATGAATTATAAATAAAAAAAGAAGAATCACCAAATTCTGTACAATAATGAAATTATTCAACACAAAAATGCCATTATATTCTTTTTTCAGTACTTCAGTTCTATTTGGCTTCTGTTTTGTCCTTTTTGTCTATGTCTCTACTCAACGTAGGAGATGATTCAGAGAAGATAAATGATAATGAACTTAAGACTCTAATTAAAAAGTTATCGTCTGGGTCTGTCTTGTATCCCCTAAGATGTAGTGACCCAGCTATAGCTATAACTGTTGCGCTGCCCAGCACTTCCTACGCTTGTTGAATACAAGAGATTGTATGTATGTTCTGCAAAGGACAGCTAACCCACTTGCTATGCTTTGTTACTTTGATCGTTTCATTCTTGCAGTGAAGTTAATACTGATGGAAAGGTGTCAGCCCTGGAAAGCAGCACTCCCTGGGAACATGCACAGCCTGGGGAGCTCCAGCGTGGGACCCTGTACTCTGAACTTGACTGTAGGTTGCCTGTGATCTGGGAGGAGCGCTCACAACTGCCAGTTTGAAACACAGTCTTTTGGTCCCCAAAATACAATTTATGACTTTGCAGCACAGCACAGAGCCAGTTTCACATGCTGGGATGCCATTTGTCTATGTATTTGGTTGGCAAATCTGTGATGTCCCAGACAGAAGAAAGCCAGTGAGGCTGCATTTGCAGCTCAAGTGTTAAAGGTAATCCTGTGCCATGGAAACACATGCTTTCCCTCACATCCCTCCCTGGCATGGCACGGGGATGTCTGACTCACTGTGGGTGGGCAACCTTCATCTATAATCCATCCTGCTGCTGACAGTGGCCCAACAAACAAGCATTGGATATCCAGCAGTTCGAGAAGCTGTGGAAGGATGAGACTGATTCAGATGTACCTGGTGGCCCCTAACTTCACAGGCTAAAACTCCTATCCACTTAAAAAGGGACTGAAATCCCAAATTCATTTCACACAGACTAATGAACACCAGTTAGGTGCTAAGAGAAGATTTCATTTGCTCCTTGCGCAGTCTGGATTTGAACTGCTGGGCTAAACACAACAAACTGAGGACCACAGCTTTCATCAGAGTAATCCCTTTGCTTTTCTACCAACTTTGACATGCTATTTATTTCTCTTCCGCCATTCTACCTTTTGGTTAACAAATATTTAACTGTGACCGTATCTTACAACAGCATACAAAAGTCCTGACTAACATCCTTTTTTTGCACTGTCCAAAGAAACAGCTTATTTGTGGCAAAGATTAGCATTGTAGTTAAAAACTTAAAATTCAGCCTTCTTATTTTTACTATGTGCAAATCTTTTCTCACGTGGTTATATGGTATGCTTCATCCAATTACTTTAATTATATTCCTTCTTGGTGGAAACAATTGGTGTAAATAAAAGAAGAAAACAGTACTGAAAGCCATCAGAAAGGGTAAGTATCAGTTTTGTGAGCATCTTTATATGCACTTTGCTAACAGCAAGCTGGGGAATAATTGTATGATTCTCAGTGAAAATCTCTTCCATGAGCAGGCAGGTACACAGAATCAGATACATGACAAACTCTATGTAAACGTAGAATAACTCCACTGAAATCAGTGAGTTCACATTGGCCTCTGAATCTCAGCAGCACACAGCAGTGTCCACAAAGACTATGTGTGTAGTAATTTGGTAATATCAATAGGAGCAAAGCAGGAATTCTTCCATTATTAGGAACCGGAAGTTTACAATTCTTGCCCTCATTCCTGTGCGAAAAAAAAGCTGTGATAAGACATAAAACTCAAAGTATGTTTAAACTGATATCCATATTTAGGCTCTCATAAGAATGCTCCTGCGAAAACACAGGTTCTGTTTTCTGAAAAATTTCCAGAACTCATAATTTGTTTTCAATCCATCACATAACAACACTGAGGCCTTTCAAAATTTTTAGCAAGTGAATAAATAAAAGAAAGACGAAAGAGTATGAGTCACTCTCCTGCTTAGCTAACACTGCAGTGATTAGAAAACACTCCTGGAAGGAAGAAATTCTAGTGGAAGCCCACACCTTTCATGATTCAAAGCTGGGAGCAGACCCCAGGACTCCTATGTCCCAAGAGAAGTGCTCAGCTGGCTCCAGGACAATGGCAGCTCTGAGCAAAGGCTTAGTACTTACATGCTGCCAGGGTTTAGGCACCTTGACCCTGAAGTTGTCACATAGCTCCCTGCCGAGAAGGGGCACCCAAAACCACAAGAGATTCTAGTCAAAACTAGCACTCAGTCGCTGAGGTGAGCAGCTCCGGTGCCAGCAGGATCCGCAGTGGAGTGCTCCAGCGTGGTGCACAGGGGGGTTCCCGAACTGGGGGAACCTCAGGGGGAGCCAAGAGAGCTGCCAGGAGCCCACAGCTCTGGCGACAGCAGCTGATAGGACCCGGACGGGGCCAGGAGTAATGGCAGCCAAGCCCCCTGACACGTATAAAAGAAGCCCTTAGGGAGCACTAGCGACCAGGAGTGCCGCAAACAGGGCGGGCAAACAGGGCATGGTGCGGCAGTTTGCATGGCAGGGCATGCAGGAAGGGCACTGAAGCTCTTCCAGCTCAACCAGGGAGCAATTGTTTCCACCCGGCAGAAAGCCATGGCCTCTCTGAGCTCTGCACCGACCACGACTGATGCAGGTTCCCAGACGGAGCTCCAGCGGGAACACGCTGCCACCCAGGTGTCAGGGTGTGGGGTGCGCCCTGCTCTTATGCCAGTACCAGACGGCAGCAGTGAGCACACCTGTGGGAGGTGCGCCCAGGTAGAGGAACTCCTCCGCTTAGTGACAGAGCTCCTGGAGGAGGTGAGTAGGTTGAGGAGTATCAGGGAGTGCGAGAGAGAGACTTCTGGAATCACACCCTACCTTCCCTGGGACAGGCCCAACAGGCAGACAGGACGCATGATACGGAGGATTCCCTATCCTCTCTCTGCCTGGCTGAACACAGTGACTTCAGGGATAGGGGGCAATGGCGACAAGTTCCTGCCCGGCGCAGCAGGCGCATCTCCTCTGTGACTACTCCACCTTCCCAGGTGCCCTTGCATAATAGATACCAGGCTCTGCAAATGGGACCAAACAATGATGAGGATGATAGTTCATCTAGCTTGAAGGTGTTGCTGAGGTTAAGTCGGCCTACACCCTGTGTCAAAACTTCTTCCATAAAGAAAAAAAGACAAGTCATTGTCATAGGACACTCTCTTCTGAAGTGAACAGAAGGCCCAATATGCAGACCAAGCCCACTTCTTAGGGAAGTCTGCTGCCGCCCTGGGGCCTGGGTTATAGATGTGAAGAGAAAGCTTCCTATCCGGTACAGCCCTCAGATTATTATCTATTATTCATTTTTCAGGCAGGCAGCAACAAAGTTGCAACAAGAAGTCCGAGGGCAACCAAGAGAGACTTCAGGGCCTTGGGACAACCGGTTAAGGGATCAGGAGCACAAGTAGTGTTCTCCTCTATCCTTCCAGTTGCAGGCAATGATGAGGGAAGAAACAAGAAGAGCCAGCAGATCAATACCTGTCTCCGAGCCCGGTGTCACCGGCAGATTTTGGGGTTTTTTGATCATGGGTCAGTTTACACAACACCAGGCCTGCTGGTGACAGACGACGTACACCTGTCTCAAAGGAGGAAAAAGATCTTTGCGCACGAGTTAGCAGGGCTCATTGAAAGAGCTTTAAACTAGACTTGAAGGGGGAAAGGGATAAAACCAGCCTCACTAGAGATAAGTGTGGGAGCAGCACGCCAATGTTTTAGGGACGGTGTGCTAGCGAGGTCCTTTGGTCTGCCATCTCAGTGGAGGTAGGGGATGGAGATCCACGCGGCAGCAAAGAGACAAGGGTTGCTGATGTGTTAGAAACCACGGAAGCGCCTGAGAACAATCATATAGGAATTAGGGCTTCTCCCCCCAAAAAGGTGGTGGGATCAATAGCCCAACTGAAGTGCATCTACACCAATGCATGCAGCATGGGCAACAAACAGGAGGAGCTGGAAGACATTGTGCAGCAGGAAAATTATTATATAGTTGCCATCATGGAAAGATGATGGGATGACTTGCACAACTGGAGTGCTGCAATAGATGGCTATAAACTCTTCAGAAGGGATAGGCAAGGAAGGAGAGGCGGTGGGGTAGCCCTGTATGTTAGGGGGTGTTTTGATTGTCTACAGCTTAATGATGGTGATGATAGGGTTGAGTGTTTATGGGTAAGAATCAAGAGAAGGCCAACAAGGCAGATATCATGGTGGAGTCTGTTACAGACCACCCAACCAAGATGATGAGGCAGACAAAATATTCTATAAGCAACTGGGAGAAGTCTCATGATCACGAGCCCTTTTTCTCATGGGAGACTTCAACTTACTAGATGTCTGCTGGAAATACAATACAGCAGAGAGGTAACAGTCTAGGAGGTTCCTGGACTGTGTGGAAGAGAACTTCCTGACACAGCTGGTGAGTGAGCCAACCAGGGAAGGGGCCCCACTGGACCTGTTGTTTGTGAACAGAGAAGGGCTTGTGGGTGGTGTGATGGTTGGAGGCCGTCTTGGGCACAGTGATCACGAAACGATAGAGTTTTCGACTCTTGGAGAAGTAAGGAAAGGGGTCAGCAGAACTGCCACCTTGGACTTTCAGAGGGCAGACTTTGGCCTGTTTAGGAGACTGGTTGACAGAGTCCCTTGGGAGGCTGTCCTGAAGGGCAAAGGAGTCCAGGAAGGCTGGACATTCTTCAAGAAGGAAATCTTAAAGGCGCAGGAGCAGGCTGTCCCCATGTGCCGAAAGACAAGCTGGCTGGGAAGAAGACCAGCCTGGCTGAACAGAGAGCTTTGGCTGGAACTCAGGAAAAAAAGGAAAGTTTATGACCTTCGGAAGAAGGGGCAGGCAACTCAGGACTACATGGATGTCGTGAGGTTATGCAGGGAGAAAATTAGAAGGGCCAAACCCCAACTAGAACTTAATCTGGCTACTGCTGTGAAAGACAATAAAAAATGTTTCTATAAATACATTAGCAACAAAGGAGGGCTAAGGAGAATCTCCATCCTTTATTGGATGCGGGGGGAAACATAGTAACAAAGGATGAGGAAAAGGCTGAGGTACTTAATGCCTTCTTTGCCTCAGTCTTTAATAGTAAGACCAGTTGTTCTCTGGGTACCCAGCCCCCTGAGCTGGAAGACAGAGATGGGGAGCAGAATGAAGCCCCCATAATCCAAGGGGAAACGGTTAGTCACCTGCTACACCACTTAGACACACACACAAGTCTATGGGGCCAGATGGGATCCACCCAAGGGTCTGAGGGAGCTGGCAGAAGTACTCAGCAAGCCATTTTCAATCATTTATCAGCAGTCCTGGCTAACCGGGGAGGTCCCAGTTGACTGGAGGTTAGCAAACATGACACCCATCTACAAGAAGGGCCAGAAGGAGGATCAGGGGAACTGCAAGCCTGTCAGTCTGACCTCAGTGCTGGGGAAGGTTATGGAGCAGATCATCTTGAGTGCTGTCACGCGGTACATATGGGACAACCAGGTGATCAGGCCCAGTCAGCACAGTTTATGAAAGGCAGGTCCTGCTTGACTAACCTGATCTCCTTCTATGACAAGGTGACTCTCTTAGTGGATGAGGGAAAGGCTGTGGATGTTGTCTACCTAGACTTTAGTAAAGCCTTTGACACCATTTCCCACAGCATTCTCCTGGAGAAAGTGGCTGCTCATGGCTTGGACGGGCGTACTCTTGCTGGGTAAAAAACTGCCTGGATGGCCAAGCCCGAAGAGTGGTGGTGAATGGAGTTAAATCCAGTTGGCGGCCGGTCACAAGTGGTGTTCTCCAGGGCTCAGTATTGGGGCCAGTTCTGTTTCATATCTTTATCAATGATCTGGACAAGGGGATCAAGTGCACCCTCAGTAAGTTTGCAGGCAACACCAAATTGGGCGGGAGTGTTGATCTGCTTGAGGGTAGGAAGGCTCTACAGAGGGATCTGGACAGGCTGGATCAATGGGCTGAGGCCAATTGTATGAGGTTCAACAAGGCTAAGTGCCAGCTCCTGCACTTGGGTCACAACAACCCCATGCAACGCTACAGGCTTGGGAAGAGTGGCTGGAAAGCTGCCTGGTGGAAAAGGATCAGGGGGTGTTGGTCAACAGCTGGCTGAATATGAGCCAGCAGTGTGCCCAGGTGGCCAAGGCCAATAGCATCCTGGCTTGTATCAGAAATAGTGTGGCCAGCAGGACTAAGGAAGTGATCGTCCCCCTGTACTCAGCCACACCTCGAATACTGTGTTCAGTTTTGGGCCCCTCACTACAAGAAAGACACTGAGGTGCTGGAGTGCATCCAAAAAATGGCAATGAAGCTGGTGAAGGGTCTAGAGCACAAGTCTTATGAGGAGCAGCTGAGGGAACTGGGGTTGTTCAGCCTGGAGAAAAGGAGGCTGAGGGGAGACCTTATTGCTCTCTATAACTACCTGAAAGGAGGTTGTAGCGAGGTGGGTGTCAGTCTCTTCTCCCAAGTAACAAGTGATAGGACAAGAGGAAATGGCCTCAGGCTGTGCCAGGGGAGGTTTAGATTGGATATTAGGAAAAAATTTCTTCACCGAAAGGGTTGTCAAGCATTGGAACAGGCTGCCTGGGGAAGTGGTTGAGTCACCATCCCTGGAAGAAATTAAAAGATGTGTAGATGTGGCGCTTAGGGACATGGTTTAGTGGTGGACTTGGCAGTGCTAGGTTAACGGTTGGACTTGATGATCTTAAAGGTTTTTTCCAACCTAAATGATTCTATGATTCTATGATTCTAAAAGCAAACATTAATCACAACGTTAAGCTTAAAAATTTATCTATTCTCAGACCAGATCTTCAAAGGCTGAAGATACATGCAGAAATCTCTGCCCACGACAGATCCTGAAGCTGAAGCAGTCATGCAGGAATAAGGTGACTAGGTCTAGTTATTCGAAGAAGCAGCAGGGTTTGCTCTTCTGTTTCCAAATTTGCTGTTTAAGGAAAAGAATTGTTGTCCATGTAATATTATCACAGAATCATAGAATCATAGAACAGTTTGGGTTGGAACGGTCCTTTAAAGGTCTTCTAGTCCAACCCCCTGCAATAAGCAGGGACATCTTCAGAGCCCCGTCCAACCTGACCTTGAATGTTTCCAGGGATGGGGCATCTACCACCTCTCTGGGCAACCTGTTCTGGTGTTTCACCACCCTCATTGTAAAAATTTCTTCCTCATATCTAGTCTAAATCTACCCTCTTCTAGTTTAAAACCATTACCCCTTGTGCTATCGCAACAGGCCCTACTAAAAAGTTTGTCCTCATCTTTCCTATAAGCCCCTTTAAGTATTGAAAAGCCCCAGTAAGATCTCCCCAAAGGGGACCTATTACTAGGGTAGTGTTTACAGTACTTACCCAGTAAATTAGGAGACCCAAATTCTGTGCTCTCCCTGAGGAGCATGCACCAACTCCTCAATTTTAGGTTGTTTTGGAATGGGGAAGGCACTGCCTTTCTTTTATGACTCTGCCCCTGTGTGGAGGAAACGTAAGCATCAGGAGGCAAAAAAAAAAAAAAAAAAAAAAAAGAAAAAAAAGAGGAATAGAAGGACCTTTAGAAAATGTCTAACTGCCTGCACATTTACTGAGTGGTGACCCCAAGGCTCAGTGCTTGAAGTGCCCTCAGTGCAGTAGCACCCCAGCGTGTGCGGAGCAGTGGGTGCTGCTGATTGCAGGGTGCCTGCCTACTTTACAGAGCAGGAGGGTCTGGTCCCACCCGAGACATTCAGTGTGAAATGCCTTACCGAATAACTGGCCTTCATGGAGGGGCGTGTAAATTTGCATCTGTGTGATGATGTGTACATTCGTTCTCAATGTCTTGCTGGAAACTCTGCAAAAGTTAAAAGACTTCATCAGCAGCTTAAAATCTTTCCTTTCTCGTGACTCAGGCAGCCCCAGCCCAACTGTCTGGAGGTGGGTTGACTGACTTTTTAGTGTGAAAGGCCTGACAGACATCCTAGTGGAAGTGTTTCAGCAGGGTGGAATGTGGCTAAGCATATGCAAGTTCTGTACTTAAGCTGAGGATGACTTTCAGAAAAATTAGAAGCCAAACTGATAATCAAATATAGCATTGAAACATTGACATTGTCTATTCTTGTTTAGAGACATAACAGAAGCATTGTAATTACTTCATGAGATATACCGGGAAAATATTAGCCTGAATTTATCCACCTCTCTTCTATTGCAGAGGAAGATATTACAGAAATTCAAACTGCACACAGTAGCACACAGGTAAATGGCTAGTTGTTGTGGTTTAACTCCAGTCGGCAACGTGGCACCACACAGCCGCTTGCTCACTCCCCCTGCAGTGGGATGGGGGAGAGAATTGGAAGAGTAAAAATGAGAAAACTCATGGGTTAAGATAAAGACAGTTTAATAGGTAAAGCAAAACCCGCACACGCAAGCAAAGCAAAACAAGAATTCATTCACCACTTCCCATCGGCAGGCAGGTGTTCAGCCATCTCCAGGAAAGCAGGGCTCCATCACGCGTAACAGTTACTTGGGAAGACAAACGCCATCACTCCGAATGTCCCCCCTTCCTCCTTCTTCCCCCAGCTTTATATGCTGAGCATGATGTCATATGGTCTGGAATATCCCTTTGGGCAGTTGGGGTCAGCTGTCCTGGCTGTGTCCCCTCCCAACTTCTTGTGCACCCCCAGCCTACTCACGGGTGGGGTGGGGTGAGAAGCAGCAAAGGCCTTGACTCTGTGTGAGCACTGCTCAGCAATAATGAAAACGTCCCTGTATTATCAACAACTCTGTTTTCAGCACAAATCCAAACCATAGCCCCATACTAGGTACTATGAAGAAAATTAACTCTATCCCAGCCAAAACTAGCACACTAGTGTACAGTGAAACAGATACACCTACAATGAAAAATTACTATGCAGAAAATAATCTTTAAAATGCCAGAGTTGATAACCTAAGAAAGAATTTTAAAAAACACCAACATTAGGTCCTGCTACTATTAAAGTTATACAACTACCATTGCAACAGAGTAAATAGCAGTAAAGATGATAGTAAAGATAGCACTACTGACTTCCTCCTGAACTGTGTCCTCAGGTTCTTGTAGCCCACAAAGTCCATCTCTGGAAACAGTGCTGGAGGGCAGAGCAGCTGCTCAGCTCAGCCTCTCCAGTTGAGGTTAGGACACAGCTACACCTCTCTGCAGAAGGCCCTGATGGTGCTGTACTTTCACTTGATAGTAGCTGCATGCATAATAAATCCCACAGCCATCAGTGAACCTTGACCACTGTGAGGGAAATGGCATCAACTTCCTACTAAGTGAGTTGTAGGTTAAGAGATCCAGGAGCACAGTGAGCTCACTGAGGATACTCTAAGCACCACAGATGTACTGACAAAAGACTCTTACCTGAACTCATCTCAGAATCTGAATTTATGAGATCTGTCCTGCCTTCAGTGAAATTGCTTCTTTGTAAATAAATCTTCATAGCAAAGTGATGCGGTGCACTAACTAGCACAGACCAGGAATGAGTTGGCAGAGTGCTACGGATGCATTTCTTTCTTGGTCTCCTAAGAGATGAGATATTTAAAAATAGTCTGGAAATTGTATCAGTTTTGAGGTCATGGTGAATGAATTATGTACAGAGTAAGTAAGACACCCTGCCCTCACAGACATATTCTTTACCAGCTTCAGGTCCAGTAGCATCAGACATGAGTGGTGTCTCTAGAGAGTGGTCTCTGGAATATGTCTGTGTAAGTATATTTCATGTCGGCACATATGTCATCAGCCTGCTATTAAGATCTTAGTTCTGACCAAAACAATCCATACAGGCAGGAGCTGAGCTATGGTACAGCCTGATGAAGTGTGTTTCAAAAGCCAGTGTTACTGCAGACTCCCATGGCCATTAATCTCTTCCAAATGGGACTCGGTGTAGGCTGACATTTGCAGACAAATAAGATGTGTCAGAAACAAGGTTTGTGATCTCAGGTTTCTTTGCCAGCAATATATAACCTTAAAGTACACTATGTTCTTTAATGGCGCTGCAAAGTGTCCTGGCAAGAAAATAACTGAACGCAGAAGACGTCCATGTTACTGTCATTGATACAGACTCACATTTGGGTATAGCTACACAAAGTAACGTAGTGCTATGCAAAGATATTCATGGTAGTCCTGAATACGTTAGCACAAGCTAGTATGACTGAAAAGTATGGCACTCAGATTTGGTTAATTAGTGTTACTTCCAGAAAAGTTTATTAACTTTAGTAATGTACTGTCATAATAAGGCTACTCCACCACAACTGCCTGAGATGATAGCTCTAAAGGTTCTCCTGGTGCTGCCTTGCCTTTTGCGGAGTATCCCAAAGGGTTATATTCTCTAGATGAGTGCAACTTTGTGGATAAAGCAAAACAAAAAATAATTTTTACTTCAGTAATGGCTAGCTCAAATTCAAACTGCATCCTAAAACAAAGATAAATGTTCTGTAAGTTGACTTTAAGTTCATCCAAGATACACACTTAAAGATGATATATTTACAAAGTTTCCAAATGCCAAAACATATCTGAAACTCTGCAAACTATTGAGAACTGATGGCAAGAGCAGCATTGTGTGACCTTTTACAGACTTGCTTTGTCTGAATGTGCAGTTTCAAAGTGTAATCAATTTAAAAGGCTACTGCCTTCAGTAAAACAAAATTAGCACACTGAGCTGAACTCTATTTAAAATACATTCTTTTGCTAAATTTTGGAGTTTGTTACCCTAAGCTATTGATTGAGGATTGCCTAAGGCCAGTAGGCTGGGGGTGGGCAAGAAGTTGGGAAGGGACATAGCCAGAACAGCTGACCCAAGCTGACCAAAGAAATATTCCCTACCATATGACGTCACGCTCAGCAATAAAAGCTAATAGAAAGGAGAAGAGGGAAGGGGGGCATTCATCATTAAGGCGTTTGTCTTCTGAAGCAACCGCTCGGTGTACTGAGGTCTCACTGCCCAGGAAGTGTCTGGACATTGCCTGCTGACGGGAAGTAGAGAATAAATCTTTCTGTTTTCCTTTTCTTCTGCGCGTGGCCTTTGCTTTTTCTTTATTAAACTGCCTTTATCTTGACCCATGAGTTCTTTTTCATCTTATTTTCTTCCCCCCTGTCCTGCTGAGGAGGGGGAGTGATAGAGCGGCTGGGTGGGCACCTGGCGGCCAGCCAAAGTCAACCCACCACAAAGGCCATACTGCCCCACGCCTCCATTGTGTGCACGGGGAACAGGACACACGTATAAGGCCACACTCGCCCACGCCTGGCCCATGGCAGATGCCGTCTCTGCTCCTGCACAGTGAAGGGAGGCAGCGGCTGACACGGGTTCAGGGGGCTGCTGCCCCTCGCAGACGCAGGGAACACGACTGGTGGTGGCTGTTGACAGCAGTGTTCAGTGGCCGATGGCCCGCTCCCCATGCCCTCAGCCATGACGTGGGGTGGCGCAGGCTGGGGGCCTGTGGCGTGCAGCTGCCCCTCGCCCCGCTGGGACCTGGCGCAGGCCCCTGGCAGCCCTGAGCAGAAGGAGGAGTGCCGGCGGGAGCTGGAGGGCGAGCATCTCTGCTCCCATGAGCTGTGCCGCTGGGCCCAGCCTGAAGGCCCTCCTGGGCACCGGGGCCATCAGGAGATGCAGAGCTCCTGCTCCCCTGAGGGAAATGGGCCCCAGGCCCTGGCAGTGGCCAGCCACCAGATCAAGCCTCGGTCTTTCCGGTTGACGCTACAGCAGACACCCCACGAAAGCCACAGCGCTGGGCAGCAGACGACATGCCAGGCTGTGGTGGGTGCTCTGCTCCAGGTGCCAAAGCCTGTGGGGGAAGACTTGGTGCTTCCTGGGAGCGCATGCAGCTGGCTGCTGGAGTAGAACGCCTGCCTGCAGCATGCCCTGGGAAACCTGGAGAGGCAACGCCTTGCCCTTGAGATGGAGAACCGCCTCCTGAGAAAGAGAAGCTCTCCAGAAGCATTCAAGGAGGCAGAGAGGCTCCAGCAGAAAAGTGCTAAGCTAGCTGCCCTCACCGAGCAGCTGAAAGAAAGATGCAGGCATCTGCAGGAGACCATCAAGCACCTGATGAACACCCCAGTACCACTGCCCATCCAAAGCTCCACTGAGGAACTGTGCATGAAATCATTTCCTCAGCAGAGGGCTAGACAAAGGAGAGGGCCTGCCAGAGCTTTGCTGGCACAAGACCAGCAGAATGAAGTTTCATAGAAGGCGGCTGAGAAGCTTCAGGCCCAACTGGCTGCAGAGGAAGAGGGCTCATATTATGTGAGCACCCTCGGCCAAAGGTGTGAGGAGTTAGAGGTGCAGCTTATAAAGATGATGGATGAAAACACCAGACTGGCTGAAGAAAATTCTCGCCTCCATGGGCAGATGTGCTGGGCAGAAAAGGTTCAAGCTGAAAATGCTGACCTGAAGCGACAACTAATGCGAGTGCCAGAGGAGCGAAATTCTGTCATCCAAGCCATCAACTGTCTTGAAACCCAGTTGGAAGATACAGAGCGCAAACTGAAAGCCATTAGAGAAATGGCAGAAAGTGCTCCGACAGAAGTAAAAAGGGACCAGAGAGAAGCTGTGCAACTGTTTTGAGCCCAGGTAAGTGAACCGGAGAATCAGTTTCAGAGCCCCTCAAAGTCAGCTTGGGCAGAAGACAGTCCTGGGTCCTGCCTTCTTCTAGAGGAGGACCCTGCAAGTGAGACAGAAGAATCGGTAGCAGACAAACAGGTAGTCATCCTGCAGGCTCTGGGACAGCAACTGGGAAAGCTTCGAACATGCAAAGCTTGATACAGCTATGATGCTGTTGATGGTCCCAGTGAGCAGCCTGAACTAGAGCTTCCTCTAACTGCTGAACAATATGTTTATGTCTTTAGACAGGTGGATGAAGATGGTATGTGGGAGAGCTGGTGGATGGCACAAGAGGATTCATCTCCTCTAATTTTGCCAAAGAAGTTTCAGATGACGACCTGGAAAACAAGAACTGGAACAATCCTCATTATTTATATTTTCGGTCTCTCGCCTATTTTGGAGGAAGATGAAGAGGATTTAGATGTGGGTCCCAGGGGCTAAAAAACACAAATAAAAGTAGCCTATACAGCCCTCTAGAATATCTACAGAAGTGAATTTCTACTTGAAAGTGATTTTTTTTTAGACTTTTAGATTTTTTAGAATGTGGGAACCTCTGGAGGGCAGCAGGGGCCTCCAAGGGGCCCCAGCAAAACCCGGATGAGGCCCCTGGGCACTCTGGAAGGTAATTAGGGCCTCAGGAATTAAAAAAATCAGGACACTGTATTTAAATAACAAAACTGGGTAAATAACTTTAGATATTCCCATATGAACATTTGGGCTCTATACTGTAAGTTTGTTCACTAAATAAATGTACCAGGAACCCAAGCTGATCCTCAGCTCACGGCATCATAGCATGATGCCTCAAGCTCTGCATCCATTTGATTCCTGGAGTCTCTGTGGTGTATATTATATTTTACTTTTTATCAGATACCTTTTTATTTTTCTGGCTGCCTATGGAAAAGTGCTGTATACATTAGATAATGAAGTAAAATGATCTTGATATTTGCAGCTCTCTAGATACTGCCCAAGCTGAGTAGGAAAGGAACACAGAACACTACAAATACCGAGGTTCCCTTATCCTCTTTATCCAGGGCACACTGGGCAAGATTTTAGGGTTAATTTCTGTAGGTTAAAGCCAACAGATGTGAATAATTTTATGGCACTATGTGGTCCGAACAGTAATGGAGTCTAAAAACATGTTATAAATCAAACTTTACCAAAGCAGTAAGAAAGACGAGCAACATCACACGCACATGGCGACACACCCTATCACTGATAGGAAACACAGGATGGGAAGCAATGCCATGGCTCTGGTGGACTGCCAGGGACACTGAATGTCTGGTCATCTGACAGCAACAGCCAATTCCACAAGTGCCTTTTGAATGCAGGTAAGAGTTGCCACCCTTTGGCTCCACCAACGGTAGCGTGATTTGGGAGAATCATACCTTACATGGCAGCAGCGTGCTCTACACATCATCTGGGATGACGTGGGCAGCATCCTGCCTACGTGCTGATGTTGGTCAAGGGGCAGGGTGTCAAGGGTGTCACTTCCACCCATTGATTCTCTCAAATCATCACTTGATGTGGAGTTTTAGGCTAGGGTATTATCTGGCGGTTCGTTAGCTATATAATAAGCTAGGTAAGGTTGGTGTTCTGCTTATATCCAGCGGCCACCAACCCAGGTCGGGAGTGGCTTGACCATGACTGAGAAAATGTTTTACAGTACAATCTACAACCCCATCCATTGATACCGGCAGCTACCCGCTTCCAGGTGGAAGCTACGCGGTGTGTGCTTCTGTCAATGAACTCCATGCCATGTGGTGGGGTTTGGGCTGAAGCCTGTGACAGAAGGGGCATCCATGATGGGTGAAGCCGGGGCACTGGAGAGGCTGAGTTCACCCTCCCAGGGAATGTGGACCTCCATGAGGTGGCTAGATAGGAGGGCTTGTCCTCAGTCCAAGCGTGATGGGCAATATACATTATGAGCTTATGCATGCTGCTGGAGTTTGCTATGCCCCGGGGAATAGGGCTGGAGCTGCTAATGCTTTGCAAAACTGAGATAGGGAGTCTAAGTTCCACTGGGTCATCTTGGGTAATGTTGGCTGTAGCCAATACTGCTGCATGGGTAGCAACAGACCAAAGGAGAAACTGTGGTCAGAAATGTCAACATGGAGACCAAAAGGGAGACCAGAGCGGATGGGACCCAGGGCTTAAAATTGTTCCACTGAGTCAGGAAGTATTTGCAAGTCCTTCTCAGGTACTTCATCCCAGTGCCAGACCAACCACTTTTTTAGGAGATTGTACAAGGGACTGGCTACTAACAAAAACACAGGGACGTGATGATGCCAGAACCTGAGCATTCCTAACAGGGCCCTGAGATCCTTTACCCGCTTAGGGGAGGATAGAGCTTTGAGTTCAGATAATGTTTCAGTAGGTACTGACTCCCTGCCGCTGATCCAGCAAATTCCCAGAAACGTAACTTCCTGAGCAGGCTCTTGCCACTTAACCTCAGGAATGACAATACCAAGAGATTGCAAACGTGTGGTCATGGTGTCAATGGCAATTTGCACAGAATTGCAGTCTGGACCACCGAGGAGGATGTCATCAATATATTGATACATGCACAGCCCTACCAGAAGGGTTACAGGAGCTAGTTCCTTAGCTAATATGGCATGTGCAATTGTAGGGCTATGAATCAGTCCCTGGGGAAAGCAAGTAGGTGAGCTGCCAGTCACCGTTTGGTTTCTGAATGGGCCAAAAGGGTGAGTTAAAGGAGGAGTTGGTGGTGACAATGACCTTCTTGCCTGAAGGTCCTTGAGGAGGGCAGTTACTGCCTTGGTGGCCATGGGATCTATGTGGTACTGTTTCGTATGCTCTAATGAAGTGGGTGGCAGAGGTGGTGCAGTATGAAGGAGTTGCACCAAAGCATTTAGAGTGACTGGGATCCATTGGCCCCACTGGCCTCCTAGAGAATGGGTTTGGAGAAGGTCCATACCTAAAAAATTGATAGGTCCCAGTGCCATGGCTGTATAGATATTAAGGCCAGAGGGAAAAGAGAGTTTGACTTTACTAATGGAGTATTGCATGGGAGCTTGGGAGATTTCCACCATGTTAACATGGCGGCTACCCTCAGGACAGACTGAAGGGGCGAGCTAAAATCCAACATCAAGATTTGGGTCGCGGTGTCCGCAACAAAGGTGACCGGGTGCCGGTCATTCATGACAACTTATAATCAGGGCTAGGACATGGGGTAAGCAAAAGCATCTGCTGGAAAACAGAGCTAGGAGGCAGGTCTCCATCCGGCAGTGGACACTCACCCACCAGTTCTGTGGTAGCGCTTTTGAGAGAGAAGAAGGATGGGCAGAAGGGGTTAACACCAGGGTGCAAGGAGGTGCTACATGGCTCATGGGGGCCACCTGCCGATGGCCATTCAAAAGCTGTAACAAAACATTGTTATGCAATTTATCAGTTTGTTGAGAGGGGATAAAGTCCCTTTCCAGCAGGAGCTGCCAGAGGTGGCCCCTCTCTGTTTGGCCAGCGGAGGGAGGTGCCCTGTCCTCTACCTGGGCAAGGGTTCCTCCACATCTGACCTTTGGGCACAGAAGCCATTGCCACCGATGTACTTGGGAAGTGGGGGTCTTGTCAAAAACTGACCAGCCATCCCCTCCCTATCTGACAATTTCTGTCCATGTGGGGGATCTGCCATTAGTAGCCTGTAGCTGCCATAGTGGAACACCGAAGGGTGTCAGCTGGGGAGCTGTGCCCTATCAGATGCCCGGAGCGCCAGGGAATTCCCTCCAATGCCAGCTTGATCAAGTAAATCACAAATGGCTAAGTGCTCCATTGTAGTTTCATACTGCTCAACTGTGGTGCTGTGCTGGTTTTGGCTGGGATAAAGTTAATTTTCTTCATAGTACCTAGTATGGGGCCATGGTTTGGATTTGTGCTGAAAACAGTGTTGATAATTCAGGGACGTTTTCATTATTGCTGAGCAGTGCTTCACACAGTCAAGGCTTTGCTGCTTCTCACCCCACCCCACCAGCGAGTAGGCTGGGGGTGCACAAGAAGTTGAGAGGGGACACAGCTGGGACAGCTGACCCCAACTGCCCAAAGGGATATTCCAGACCATATGACATCGTGCTCAGCATATAAAGCTGGGAGAAGAAGGAGGAAGGGGGGACATTCGGAGTGATGGCGTTTGTCTTCCCAAGTAACTGTTACGCGTGATGGAGCCCTGCTTTCCTGGAGATGGCTGAACACCTGCCTGCCGATGGGAAGCGGTGAATGAATTCCTTGTTTTGCTTTGCTTGCGTGCGCGGGTTTTGCTTTACCTATTAAACTGTCTTTATCTTAACCCATGAGTTTTCTCATTTTTACTCTTCCAATTCTCTCCCCCATCCCACTGCAGGGTGAGTGAGTGAGTGGCTGCATGGTGCTTGGTTGCCAGCTGGGGTTAAACCATGACAGGCGCATAATGTGGGGTTGCCTTCTCGCTCATCATGGGGCAGAGCCCACACCATGGCCAGGGTGGCATCCCACAGGGTGAAAACATTACCTGCCCTGGGACCAGTTGCAACTGCACCCCAGGTCCAAGGGGCAGGATGGCCACTTCTCCCTCACTGGGGTAAGTTAGTGCTGCTCCAGTGCGCCAGAGCCTCCTGAGTCACTCCACCAGCCTTCCCCTGTGTTTTTACGAAACCGGTCACCCAGGGAGCATAACTTGAGCAAGTGCTCAGGGCAGGTGGGGGAGGGGCTCCTGCTTCTCGGCTCTGACCATGCCAAGGCCAGGGAGTGTCATCAGCAATTTCCTCCTTAATCATAGGATATAAGGAGAGTGGAGGGCAATATGGAGGGGCAGGTGTGTCTTCCTCTATAGGGTCAGGAGGAGTCAGGGTCTGGTCCAGGGCCACAAATGTCCCCATCCCAATTATCATCATTATTATCATCTTAGTAGATGGTGGCCCTAACTTGGGCTGTTGCAACAGGATGATCGTGCCATTCCTTGAGGGCCTGTTGGGTGAAGGGGGCTAACTTATACTCCAACACTGATACCTGGGTTTAAAAGGCTGGGCAGTTGGATCGCCATGCTGCTGCGTCCTTCTTGGCCCCTTGCTTAGCTTCTCCTGCCTGTCCAAGGGCGTCATGCTGCCGGTGATTTCGGCCCAGGCTGTGTCTAGAGCACAACTCAGGAGGCTGATCAAGGCACCTTTGCCCTTACCCTGTTTGCAATGGCTGGCCTTATGCCACCGTTCAGATTCATCCCTGATAGCTTGCAGGTTCGTCCAATTATCTCAGACCCAATCCACTGCCCGTTGGGGCGAGCTCCAACCTTGTTCTTTTCCTAAAGTCTCCAGCAGGTGTTGGGAAGACTCCATCCTGTCTGTGACGCCAATTAATGTGGTCCAAACAGTAATGGAGTCTGACAACACGTTATAAATCAAACTTTACTAAGGCAGTAAGAAACATGAGCAAAAACACACCCACATGGCAACTCACCCTATCACCGATAGTAAACATGTGATCATACGTGATGCCATGGCTCTCATAGACTGCCAGGGACACTGAATACCTGGGCCATCTGACAGCAACAGCCAATTTTACAAACGCCTTTTGAATGCAAGTGAGAGTCATGCTGCCTCTTGCCTCCACCAACAGTAGTGTGATCTGGGAGTATCACACTTTACATGGCAGTAGCGTGCCATCTGGGATGATGTAGGCAGCATCCAGCCCATGCAGTGATATTGGTCAAGGGGCACTACTCACCTCATCTGAATTTTAACATACAACCAGGCAGTGTATGGCTCATAGGCCACTGGCATGTCTAATACTTCCCTTTATCTGTATGCGCTGAAAGAAAAAAACAACTACTGTACATCTTACATGAGTATTGCAGGAAAAGTTATGAGAGGCAGGTATGATAGGCAGATGCTCCTGTCCATTTCTTTATTACAGACTGCTTTTTACACAGTGACTGACATGGGATTTGTATGCATTTCATAGCATGGTGACCCCAGCATGGCAGTTATGAATTCACTGAACAGAGAAAAGTGATCTGTTTGGATTGTTGCAGTTTATGTCACTGTTGGCTTTCGGTTCCTTTATGCATTTAAATAGTAAAGACAGTTCTCACCATAAGAATGAGATAAGCGTCCCCTTTCTGTTCCTTTTCTTCGTAGCTGAGGTTCTCAGTCTTCTATATATTGGGATCAATCATCCTGCCAAAACTCCTCTGCCTTGATGAGTCTGGGAAGGGCAGGATGGCGACTGTTCCTTGCTTAAGGCACAAGCTCATTTCTCCCACTTTTGAGAGCTTCCACTTTGCAGTTAATGTGGAGTCACTAGCTGTGACGTTAATACCTGCCCTGCACCTTAGGACAGAGGCACAACTTGCTGACCTGTGCCAACTGCCACCATGAAGAGACCCTGGGCAAGAGATTGACACAGGAGTGCAGGAGCTGGCAGGCTTCAATATCTCTCCCGTATTAAAGCACAATTACAACATTTCCCACATATTGCTTGCCCAGGTTAATCTCTTCCTCTTTAATACAAATGTTTTCTACTGGATTAAATTCATACTTAGGCTTTTTTTTTTGCTGCATTACAGGAATAGTACAGTGGCCTAAAAGCTGCGCATATGGAAGACAAAAAGGGAGTGTTTTAATTTTTTTATCTTCTTGAACACCAGTGGGTCATGAGTTTCTACATAAATGATAGGAGGAAGTGACTGTCTGCCTTTCTGATCCTTAACAAACAAGCAACAAAAGCAGCTATATCCTCTTATCTTAACGGTAATATTGCTTTATTGTAGGGTCCACAATAGAGAGCTTTAATCTAGATGAGTTTTGGTTGGAAAGGAATCTTTTGTTATAAACTGAAAGGTTGAATTTGATATTTAAAAATTGCTATTAGGCTTCCCCTTGTAGATGTGTTAGATACCAATGGTCATCTATTGTACTCTCCTGTCCTCCACTAAGATATTTTTATGAAGGTTTTGTTCACTGCAATTAAGCTCCATCTATACTTGTCAAAAAAATGTCAACTGTGCAACGTGAATATATGCAACACCTCTGACATTCCTGACTCAAGCTATCTACTACTTTTTCTTTGCCATCTTTCCAGTCTCGCTGCAAGGTTCAACCAAAGCATAGTAGCACCATCTCGTGGGTACCTGAAATAATTACAGTAGCAAAATCATTAAAGTAAAAATTCTAGCAGGTGAGTTTCTCATTTTGAGCACTGGCCAGCACTGCCTGCTCAGGGCAGTGATCCCACCGCAGAGCTCAGCTGGGCAAAACTGCCTGCATAAGTGAGGCTTTGTGAGATGGACTCCTTCACAAAGTATCCAAAACCCAACCTAGCAATTCAAAAACCCAGAGTTGGCTTAACATCAGCCATAACAATATTGTTCTGGGCTATTGGGGAACATCTGGGTGCCACAGTCAGGAATGGAAAAGATTCTGTGGGGTTAAAAATGTAAAGTAAGAATGACTGGTTTTACTGCAGGGCACATGCACACAAAGTAATATTTTTCTTATGTCGCTGTTCATCAAGTGTTTTTTCTCTTTGCTATTGCCAGCTGACTGTTTATACTTTAAGCGTAGCAGTCAAGCCAAGTGACTGATGGCAAGCCTGTGTTCAAGAGTGAGCTTTGGACACTTTTTCCCAAGAACCTGGGAAAACAAATGCTTGAATTCTTGCAATGTTTTAGCACAGGTTTATGGCATACAGCCAGCACCACGGGTGGCACCGATACAGCCATGCCCATGTGTGCTTGGTCCACAAACCATAGCGATCATGATCCATGGAGTTATAGATGGAAAAATACATCACTCGTGTGTCCTTTCCTAGACAGCCTGACCTCATTTGCACCAAGGTGGTAGGAGATAGGGGGAGTTTCTGTGCTGAAAGAGCAGCGAGAGTGGGATGAGGGCAGCTAGCCTGAGCTACAGGTGGGGAGGCCTGGCACGAGGGTCAGGGAGCCCGTCATGGCCTAGCCTGTGCTTCTGCAAGCGAGGCAAACACAGCCAGTGTTTCATCTACACTGAGCCAGTTTTCATCTTAGGCTTTGCAACAGAGCTGCGTTTCAAACTTACTTCATGAAAGCTTGTTTTCACTTCTAAATCCTCACTGGAAAAGCTGCTTCTCACATAGTTTTCTTTTTAATTTCATTACAATTAAATGAATTTAATTGCAATTAAGATTGTAATGAAGTCATTTGTCTTTTCATTTTGTTGTCGAAGACTTTGTTTTAATCACTTTATTGTCTTAATAAATTCTGTTATTTATTTCAATAAGATTTGTAATACAGTACAGAGTAAGAAAACAAATATTTAAACATCAGTATAAATTAAGTCACATATCCTTCACCAAACACCACAGGAATCATTGAATTAAATTAATGGCAGTACTAGAAGTACCCTGACAAAGCACCTCCACAGTATTGCATTTGCACCTGCTACGTATGATTTGTACCAAGAAAGGGAAGAAACAAATTTTGTGAGCTTGTTATAAATCTATATATAACTTGAGAAATATATATTAAAAAAAGTTCATCTGCAACTTGTCTAAAAATGATGTTATGCTACACTCAGAGCACCCCATCACAGCAACTAACACCGCAGAAGAGGTGGAATAAGGCCAGTTATTGTGGCTGGCGTTTGTCGATGTAACTCTCTTTTCCCGCTGTTTTCATCGCGTTTCACAACCGGAGAGGCTGCAGTCCCCGCGCGGCGCGTTGAACTGCTGCCCTCCCGCGGCTGAAGGTCCACTTCAGCTGAAGCTGAGACTTGCCGAGAGCGTGTGGTTTGTCACAGGAGCCGACAGGGAGCTCACCCATGTACGGGTATTTTATGAACTTAATAAGAATGCAGGAATTCAGCACGAAGCAGCGAAACCAGCGTATCCACAGTCACTTCAGAGGATGCGCAGAAGATGTTAGGTGCTTGCTTGATCAGATGAGCTTTCGGCAGCAATTCTTGACGTGCTTCACTTGAGAGCAGGAGATAGTACTTGTTTAGTGTTTGCTGTTCACAATGTAAAGCAGTCTTCACCAAGAAACTGTTTATTCAAAACCAAAAGGGATAGCTCATGTTCAGTGAAGGAGATGCTCATCCAGGCAGGGGAGCGGAAGTAGATGCTGCATGGTACAAGTTGTGCAATGTTCAGAAATCTCCTACCAGCCAGCAATCAGGTCTGGGGTCTTTAGACAATGAACAACAGTGATGGGGACCCTGCCGTATAAATCAGTCCTTCCCAAAGGCGTGACAATATGGTTTGTTTCAAATTGGAGCACGCACCAGAAATTCAAATATAATCAGCCCTACCTTTGCTTCCAGCCCCTCTGGGCAGATGTTTATTTTGTAGTTCCTTCTTGCTTGGTATTTGGGTCTGAGCATCCCCAGCTTTTAACAGCTGGGCCATTTAGCCCCTTTCCTCTATGAGCCAACTCTGCACATAGCTTGGCTGACCTTCCTCAGCAATGAATGTGGACTGGCAGGATTTTGAACCCCTTGTCCCACTCCCAAAGGCATCCGTATTCAGAGCTATCCATATTCAGTGGGGAACACTCAACAAGACAGGTCTCAGCCTCTGCAAGCTGAGCCCCTGCCCAGCCTAGGAAGTGTCAGGGTGCCTTCCAGCAGCAGGAACTCCACAGCTCTCCTGCTCCTTTCCCCCACAAGCCAACCCATAGGCAAGAGATTGCATTTCACCGAGATGCTACAAAAAATCAGAATTTTTTAAAAAGTTACAAGATGGAAAAATACAAATAAAAATGTAAAGTAGTTCACCCACTTTATGAACATAATTAATTTTATTATATTAAAATAAGTACAATGTCAAAAAGGGGGCACGAGGATAAAGAAAATGCCCCTGATTTTTAAACATGAAGATTTCATATTTTCTTTGAAAATAGTTAATTATCATAAGTGCACCAGATTAGCAAATAAGATTTTTCCCACTAGAAGAATCTAAAAAAAGTATTTTAAAATGCTCATGGACATACTCTAGCTTTGATTTTTGTCATTCAAAAAATCTGAAAAATCCTTACAGAAATTTTCATTTTTTCCATTAATGTTTTTGTCTCAAAGAAAAATGTTATATCTATTGAACAAAATTTTGTCTGGTCCTTGTAACAGTAGTCTCACATTCAAGAAATAAGAACAGACATGAAAGACAAACTGAATATATCTATTAATGGTCCACTTTTCAAATGCAAATAGAAGGAAAGGGTTTTTACTATAGTTTTCATCTGAAAAGCAGATAGCAGCAGGTCTAACAAGAGCCTTGAGCTGCAAACCTGGCTAAGAAGTACTGGTTGTACACAGTGCAAGGCACAGATTTCCTCCAGAACGGTATCCCCTACTCATTGTTACCACTCACTGTGGCACTTGAGCTCATGATCATGTAATCCTGGAGAAACAGCCTTTAGGAATTAGTAAATGGTACCACAGCTGGGCACAGCAGTTCACGTACACAAACACAGGGTAGAAATGACTAGTTTAATGGTAGTTCATAAAAAGGTTTGGCTGTACAATGGATCAAAACGTAGCTCAACAATGCCATGCTGTTGTAGAAAGGGCAACCTGTAAACCTTGCATGTACAAATAGGAGCATGGACTACAAGGTGCACAGGGTCAATCTTTTTGATCTTCCCAGCACTGGTATGACCTCAGCTGGATTATTCTGTGTAGTTTAATGCAGGCCTTTAAAAAAGATTAGAGAAAATGGAGAGAATCCAAAGGGAAGCAAAAGGAACAATCAGAAATCAAAAATTTAGAAAAGCTGACTTAACATCAAACATTGAATACACTGGGTTTACTTACTGGGAACAGGTTAACAAGTACACAGAGGCTGCTTCAGTATTGAGGGGAATAAATCTGTCCTTCATGTCTATGGTGAATAGGATGGAAAGAAATTGGCATGAATTACCGCAAGAATTGCTAAATATTAAGAAAAACTTTCTAATGGTGAAGACACTGGAATGGATTGGCAAGAAAGGTCACAGTGTTTTTAGCACTGATATCCTAAAAGATCTCTTAGATAAACTTCTCTGAGGGATAACATGGACAGTGGATCTATTCTGGGGCAGCAGGATGGATAAGACAGTCTCTGGTGAGGCCAACTAGCCCCGTGGTTCTGCACTTTGATGGCAAAGTTGCTGCTGGGGCAGGACCCCTCTCCCATTCAGTCTGGGGCTGCACCTTCCACATATGTCACAAATCGTCCCTTCCCAGGCAGCCTGCCAGGAGCCTCATAACATGCTGAATCTGGAGGCAAAAAAAAGGGAACAGTTCTGTTTAAAATCAGTGCTTCAAATGAAAAATAGCTTGTAGGAATTCTCTGTCATCTTTCTCCTAGAAAAGCCAAAGCCAAATTTATGAAGTCAGGCTGGAAAGCAAGATCAAAGGCCGTTGGTAACTTGACGAAACCTGCCAAAGAACACACTTGTGCAACTTCTATACCACATCTATGCCTCTGAAACTGGAAGGAAGAGAATCAGGAAATCAGTACTTCCAGACGATAAAAGACCTATATTGGCACACCCTCTTTTAACACAAAAGTGAGACTTGAAGCAGAGAATATAATCAGGCAATAGGTTTTTTCTCTTCAGAAAGCTACTCACAACATCTCACATAGAGGTTATCTGCAGAACTCCAGTAAGAGATACTAGTGCTATGATATAGTGTTTGAATTTTGACAGGATTTGGCAGGCATTCAGTCAACCCACAAGTTCATACTGTGCTGGGAAGACAGCCCATGCAGAGTTCATGGCAGTGGTCATATAGCTCTTCTGCCTCCACCTCCACCATGTCCAGTTCCCAGCTCCAAACGCATAACATTTTCATCAGCAGAAAACATTCAAATGAAAGGTCTTTCTTTCTTCAATAATAAAAAAATCCCAAATAAAATCCACTTCTCGTTAACACTTTTACATTTACCAAACGAATACTTCCTCCTTTGCTATACATAACTGGAAAAAAAACCAACTCTCATTTTTGTAAGGATATACTAATCCAGTCCTGGATTTGCTATTATCAAGATTATAACAAGAAAAAGAGAAATAAGATGTGAAAAAACAATGTGGTACTCACATGGATCATTCTGTAATCAACCTTCCATCAGGTCAATACTTTTTTCCTAGGAACAAGTACTCTCTCTTTCTTATTCTCTCATTTGCCAGTCACTTTGGCTCGCTAAGTGATTACAAAACAGATCTAATAAGCTAATACAAATACTAGCCCCATGAAGACTCCTTTTTCTTCTCTGCATTTTCTACTTATCCTAGACCTCTTGAGTTTCCCAAAAAACATTCACAACTTAATTTCCTGGGTGTTCAACTGACACAAGTGTGAGAATGATTAACAATTTCTTTAATCTTTCTACGCACGCATGTGAAAAGTGATTAAAATGGTCCATATCATACCTGCATTTCTCAGAACGTCAAATGTGTGCCATCCTATGTAGGAGGGCTTTGCAAACTTAGCTTATTTTGAGTGAAATGGGTTAGGGAGCACTCACACAATCAGTTCCACTAGCAGGTCTGAAGGGATGATAACTTCAGTCCTATGGCTGATAATGAACAGCCAGAGGACTTGGGCTGGTAACTAGTTCCATCAGCTAAATCCAGGAGAAGATACCTTTTTACAGCCTGAAATATTAGATAAATTAATAAAAAAATATTTTTTAGATTTATCTAGAATTAACACTGTTTAGAGAAAACATAAATTCTTATTAGAGAAAACGCTAATCCAAGAAAATATTAAATGACTTCGACAGAGGATCAGCATACTTTCTCCTCCATTATACCTCCTTCTCCATAATACATAAATGGAGAGGAGGTATTAACATTAAATTTCTTGATAGGCTTCTGTAGACTGTGAACTGTAGCTGCCTTTGTTTCTTCTTTATGTACTTGCATTGAATTAAATAACTTTTCAAGCAGTCAGTAAACTGCCTGCTGACCACATTGCTGGTTTACTGAGCCTGTTTCTTAAACACACAAATGAAATATTCCATACAATGTAGTAACAAATCACCATTACTATTCCCCTGAAAGGACAGGAAGAAACTTGGACAAAAAAATTGTCATAGGATCCCTATAATAAAAAAGCTTGATATTCTTAAGTGGAATTAAGATGATAAGGTTGGTTGTTGTCAACTCATAGTGAACATGCTGCCTGAAGAAATGTCTATGTAAGTTGTCTTCATCCTAATGAAAATACTTTGCAACAGCTTTTGCTCATGAGTTGTCAGTAGTAAATGAGCAACAAATGTATTTCTTGGATAGCAATAGCATGTTACTATGCTATGGACTTTAACAATAGATCCTTCCCATTAAGTCTGATTATTCCTCATCCTATCTCCTAACTTAGGTCAAAAATATTTCTCAGTGATAGAGTCCTACTGTGGACTATTCTTTTAATTCCTCTCTCAGACATTGTATTTCCTGAAATGTGCATTGTACAAGAAAATGTCTACTGTGTGGATACATATCACATACACATACAGGAAAAATATCTCAGTTGTCTTCTTTCTTAATTTTCTGGTTTTAAACAATTAAATGAATTTACATTCAAATAATTTCAAAGCTTCAAAAGTAGATGCACAGAAGACAGAATAGGCAAAGTTAAGATCCTGAAGGGAGGACTTACAAGAGCAGAAACTGTGTAGAGGTTTGGTTTGTACACCCAAACATTTCAGTGTTCGAAATGGAGGGAAATGTATTCTGCATTAAGTGTTAGACAAGAGTGGGGGTGAGAAATAAGAGGCAAAGTGTGCCTGTGAATGCCTGTAGTAAAAGTTTATTGGTAAGGTCTGCTCAACCCAAATGTTTCAAAACCAGCATTGCACTACAAACTTCTACCGGACTCTCCTCTGTCTGGGGACTAATTCGCGATTCCCAAGAACTTTTTTTGGTATTTTCTTACTTTGTTATCTGTATTCACTCCATACTATTGTTTCTGTGTTTATTAAAACAATGAAAATAAGTGATTCATTTCAGGTTTATTAGGCATTTTTGCTGTTGTGTTTTTTCTTTCCCAGGGTGTATTTCAAAACTTGCAATACCTCACATAGAAGCGAAGCAAGATGTCTAGCTAGGTGGTTGAGATATATTAAAAGAATAGCAATCACAATGTGATTGAGAAGGAGAAAGCATTGTTTCTTATGAGGCAGCCATCCCAACATGCGCTTTTCTGGTATGTTTTTATTCCAGTCACAGTGGGGGATCTGTTCAAAATCCCTTTCTCAAGGGTTTACAACTTGGACTGAAAATTGACTTTTTTCCCAAAAGTAGGTAAAAAAAATTCCCAGCATCACAGCAAGTAAATTTAAAAGGAGTCTGTTGATAATATGCTCTGAATAGAAGCAAGCAGGTGAGTATAGTGCACTTTAATCCAAGAAGTTGTGTTAATACAATTTTTCCGTGTCTTAGTCCTTTTACTGAAGCCACATTACAGTAAATCTCTGAGGCATGTGCTTAACTTAAGCATACAGGCAGTGATTATTTTCCTGGACTCACTTAAGTACTGCCCAACCTATATTTTATTTCTGAGTGATGGAAGATGCTTAAAATTTGTACTGATTAGACCGAGCTGTTTTAAAAATGTGCAGCTCCCACAGTGCTGGTCCTGGTAGGCCAAGAGAGACTGGGAGTTATGTGCTGACCCTCAGTCTTTTCCACGCATGTGAAAACACTACTTTTCCCTGGTTACACTGCTGGGGATTTCATTGCAAGAAGAGCCTCGCAGGCTATGTGTGTATTAGCAAACCTGAGATAGCTTCCCAATTCCCAGGACCACTCTCACAGCCTGCATACATATTGCTGTATGTATTCACATACCCACTGCATCTCCCAGGAGAGAGTCAAGGCTTATCCCAAGCAGATATCAGTCTGGAGTAGTCTGGCTAGAAGACATGGACCTTCCTATGGGGCACCTGAAAAGGCAAGTTTACCTGCAACTATAAGGATTTCTTCTCCATTGGCATTTTTCCATTATTTTTTTCTCTAAAAGTGATGACTGTCTACACTTATGCTGTAAAGATAGAAAACCTACATGAGTTGCATTTAAAAGAAATCTTACAAATCTTACAAACTACGTATCTAGTTTCTGCAGTTCCCAAAGGCAAAAGGTGTTCTTGAAGAGAGGTTCTTTTGTCATCTTTATGTCCCTTCTGTGTAAAGGGATAGTGTATTCATTAGTGTACGGGAATAAGAAACAAAAATTAATAAAAATGGCAGCAGCAGACTAGAAAGCACCCTAGACTGCATCTTCAGGCTTTTCTGAGTCCTCCTGTTGGACATACACATACCTGTATGTCCAACGAGATACACGTTTTGCCATACTCTGCCAGTGATCTTTGCACCTCCCCGTGCTTTCAGGTGGTGTGTCGGGTCAGCACATCAGCCCATGGCGGTGCGAGGGCCCATCACCCCGGCGCTCCCAGGGGTGTCTGCAGCAGCCAGGCAGGACCCCTGAGCTCACTCCTGAACCCTCGTCTCCCACAGAAGCGCAGGGTGTGCTGCCAGCAGGCTGCAAGGCCAGCTATAGTTAGATTTTTCATTTAAATTTTGGCACCATCTGAAGTCATTCGTGTTACTTCCAAGGACTGTTGCCATTGTATTAAAAAGAGTAAATTTGCTGCTGAGTTACTTACTGCCCAGAAAATCCAGCTGAAACCTGCTACTGCCAAATCTGAGGATTCAATATTGGGCCAGGGACTTTAAATAGCTTCTGCTACTGAGGATTTTCTGCTGTCTATGCTGTCTAGAAAAAAAAAAAAAAAAGGAAAAAAAAGGATTGATAAAGCCTCAGTTTGAGGGATTGGACATGGACTGTTAGAAACTGAAAATTGCCACTTCTGGTGTGGTTACTACCTATTCAGCTTTTTGATTGAATCATCTGTTTTTTTAAGCCTAGGTTTCGTTGCCCAGGATCCAGGACAAAAAGCACAAAAACAAACAAAAACCCTAATGTTGATCTCTTAAACGAAGCAGGGGAAAGCCCTGTTTATATAGGTTGGCTGCCTTTTGTAGACGCAACACCTTACTGAGGGTGTTCATCATCACTGCCAGCAGCCCTTCCCCAGCCCTACTCACCAATATATTTTGCAGTTTTAGAGGGATGCAGTTACACTTACTCCCCTCCTGCATCTAAGTATCACCTTTAATTGCAGTCTGAAGTCTTTTAAACCAGGGGATCCAATTCTGGCATGCTACATTTCCTATAGGACAAGTGAATACGCACCCACCTATCTAAAGGAAAACCTGTCACTACCCCTCTACCTCACATCTTTCTCCTGCATCTGTCCCACACACCTCTGTGAAGAGACAGTGCAGGAGGTCCCCAAGGCAAAAGGGAGCCTTTTATTTTTCCGGTGGTGTTTTTTTTTTTAATCTCATCCACCATGTAGATAGGCGCATCGACCGCAACAGTGCATTGGCATCTGTGAGCCAGCCAGGAAACTGCTTGCTGCGATCACGCTCAAACACTGCGGATGCACTTGCAGATACTCAACATGAATACTCCTGCACGCTACAGTCTATGAATTTATTATGCACTCTGCTGTGTAGATATAACCTTAGCAACAGCAACCACTGTACAATGAGCACGAGTTGGATTGCTGCTGACTGTTTAAAGGAGCCCTCCCTTATGCGTAATTTGTGTAGAAAATGATGAGAATTGTAATGATTTTGCCTGAAACCATAGCAGAGGCTGCAATATTTTCTCGGCAAACTCGGTGATCCTAGCAATGCAATGAACTGGCAACACAAGTGCTACCTAGCTTTATAATCAGATGCTGCTTGGAAACTCTTTCCTCTTTTTCCTTTTTTCTTTTTCTCCCAAGAGAACTTTCTTTTACTGGATCTTTCTGGATCTGTGTAATCTCTTTCACATGCCACTTTATTTCTTCAGGGATAAACGGAGAGTCTATTTCTAACCTGTAGCACTGAGCGTCTCGAAGTTGTGGTTTCCCAGGAATGCACCAGAGCAGGAATGGGAGCTGGAAACTCTTGCTGCATCCCTTGGGTGCGTTAGACCTCTTCCCCTTGATGCAGGGCTGCAGGAGATGTCATCTTGCGGCAGCACTTATGAACTTTCATATGTTGGAGGTTGTTTCCGGAAAGGAAAAAATTAATGAACAGATTGAAACAGGCTTTGTGAGCTGCTACCAGAATGAAAGCTCTCCTCCTTCATGATATTGAACACCCTTTTTATTAGTTCAACACTAACATCCGTGTTAGAAAACATTTGGTTTGCAAAGAGGTTCAAGGCAAGTGTTGTGCATATTCATGCAAATACCTAATTGCATAAGTAGTCATGCTGGGAATTTCCTTGAAGACACACTGAAAGCTCCTTCTTGCAGCAGTTCACCATTGCCGTTGTAGTATTTGCAATTCAGAAAATATTCAATCTGGAAAGGACTCAGTAGAATTTTGTTTTAAATATTATGTGTCCTGAAACAGTAAAACCTAAAGAAGTAAAATCTAAAAGGAACGTTTATATATTTGATGGGGAGGCTAACAAATGATAAATGATTGAAATAAGTAATGGAAGATAATTAGTCTTCATGATATGCTATGGTAGAAAGATATGGCTGTCAGTGTAGAAGGCAAGGAGGTTATCATGGCCGCACTGACTTTGACTAGAAGTTAAATTATGTCATGCAAATTACATTCACAGAAAAACACATGCACACATGCATATTGACAATATTTGTAATCATTCATTTTGGTTTTGACTGGCTAGTGATCTGATCAATTTTACTTTAATAAAAAACTCCCATAAAAAGAAATAACAATGTTAAATCAAAAAAATATTCATCTCTTTTTTTCCATAAGGTTTTTCTCACTATCTGTAATGGCCAAAAAATCCTTTTATCTGCTGTTTATAGATGTTATTGGGTTGTTTCTTAAACTGTATTCACCACCAGCATCCTGCGTCCCAATGGCATTACTTAAAAACAATGCAAACTTTGCATTTTAATTACTATGTGTATCCTATTGACCTCCTATCTACTTTATGCCAGCTTCATTAATAACTCATGCCCAAGTTGCTCATCAAATTCAGCAACGAGCTGTTTTCGAGTTTCTAAAATGAAATTAGGTTTTTTTCTATTTTTTGGTGCAAAAGATATGATGCCTCCCTAATTTCAAAGGCATAAGAGAAAGCAAATGTGGAAATATGTACCTTCATGAAGGAGAAATCTATTTGTCAGGGTGTGACTGTGTAAATTGGGCCACTGTAGTCTGTTTGCCATTTAAACTTTGACTGCTCTACCCACGTTGATTTTTACATTTTGTATGATGTGCCACTGGAGGTGAAACTTCATACTGGAGTCTAAGCCTTACGGTTGGCTAGTGCCAGAGCCCAGAACAAAGAACTGCTTGTGTACCTGTCAGACTGATCTCTGTTTCTCCTGTACAAAGCTGCCATTAGCTTGAAGAACTCCTTTTAAGATCCCATGTGCTGGATTTCAGATGTGTCATCTAACAGGTTGCTCCTGGAGTCACCTGAACCCAGGGCTGCTCCAGAGACTGGCCACGCTTTGTAGCCAACCCATGTTCAGTCTCAGCCCAGGCTGCTGACACAGCTCACTTGTGCCCCTTGGCACAAAATCCAAGTGCTCCAGGGAGGTGACCCCCTTTGCTTTGTCTATCTGATGTTGCCTTTGAAAGGGATCGTGGGATACCCAAAGGCTGTGCAGACAGTCAAGATAATCCTGAGACCAGAGGGAAAGTTTGGAGCAAAGAAGATTTACCTTTGGTGGACAAGGATCAGGTCAGGGAACATTGAAACAAACCGTACATACGTAAGTCCATGGGACCTAACAGGATGCAGCCACGGCTGCTGAGGGAGCTGGCTGGTGTCATTGTGAGTCCACTCTTGATTATCTGTGAAAGGCTATGGCGACTGGAGGAGGCTCCTGAGGACCAAGAGAAAGCATATGTCACTCCTGTCTTAAGGAAGAGCAAGAGGGGGATCCAGCAAACTACAGGCTCTTCAGCTTCACCTCAGTTCCTTGGAAGGTGATGCAGCAAATAATCCTGAGAACCATTTCCAAACAAATAAAGGACAAGAAGGTGACTGGGAGTAGTCAGCATGGATTTACGAAGATGAAATCATGACTGAACAATCTGAAAGCCTTTTACAATGAGATGACTGCCTCGGTGGATAAGGGGAGAGGGGCAGATATTGTGTATCTTGACATTAGCAAGGCTTTCAACACTGTCTCCCTTAGCATCCTCATAGACATACCGATGGAGCATCGGTAGATAAATGGACAGGGAGGTGGACTGAAAACTGGCTGAACTACTGGGCTGAAAGGGCTGTGATCAGCAGCATCAAGCCCAGCTGCAGGCCAGTCACTAGTGGTGTCCTCAATACTGGAGCCAATACTTCTTACCATCTTCATTAATAACCTGGATGCTGGGACAGCATGCACCTTCAACAAGTTTGCAGATGATACAAAACTGGGAGGAGTGGTTGACAGACTAGATGGCTGTGCTGCCATTCAGAGTGACCTGGACAGAGTGGAGAAATGGACCAAGATGAACCTCATGAAGTTCAACAAAGAGAAAAGCAAAGTCCTGCCTCTGGGGAAAAATAACTCCTTGCATCAGTACATGCTGGAGACCGACCAGCTGGAAATCAGCGTGGCAGAGAAGGACCTGGGTGTCCTGGTGGACAAGTTGACAGCAGTGAGCCCCTGCAGCCAAGAAGGCTGATCCCTCCCCTCTGTTCTGCCCTGGTGAGACACATCTGGATGCCGTGTTTAGTGTCAGGCTCCCCAGTACAAGAGAGACATGGACATACTGGAGTGACTTCAGGAAAGGGCCACAAAGATGATTGAGGGACTGGACCATTAGACATACAAAGAGAGGCTGCGAGCTTGGGCTGTTCAAAGAAGGCTCAAATACATATACAGATATATCAATCTGTATAAACACCTGATGGGGAGAGTAAAGGAGACAGAGCCCCACTCTTCTCAATGGCACCCGGTGACAGGAGCAGAGGCAGTGGGCACAAACTGAAACACAGGAAATTCCATCTGAACACACAAAACCACTTTTTTACTGTGAGGGTGATGGAGCACTGGAACAGTTTGCCCAGAGAGACTGTGGAGTCTCCATCCTTGGAGGTATTCAAAAAACCAACTGGACATGGCCCTGAGCAACCTGCTCTGGCTTACCCTGTTTGAGCAGGGGCTGGACTGGACAAGCTCCAGAGGTGCCCGCCAGCCCCAGCCATGCTGGGACTCCATGAGGCTGCAAGGCAAGTACTGTCCTGCAGGTGCTCTGACATGGAGAGAGCACCTGAACTTCCCCCAAAATATTACAGGACCACTCCAAACCCAATGGTGTAAATGAAGCCTAGGGACTTTGGCAAATCGGCTTGCCTGAGATGTTAATGTTTTCAGAAGAATGTGAAGAGAAGAGTAGGGACCCTCTACAAAGTAAATTTAAAGTCTGACAACTTACAGAAGTTATTTACTTATTTTATGAACTTCTAAACTTTGAGTATATGTGTGCTAGCATTTTAATTTTAATTGTGTTAATAACTGCTCAACATTTTCAATTTTGGTTTCATGTAGACATATAATTCTTCATTAATCTGTCCAGCTGGTGAAAAAAAATGCATTTTGTTTACGAACCATTGAACTTCTGAGACAAGAGGTGCTAACATTATTAAGAAGGTAGGAGAAAAAATGATGAGTTGATAGGTACCTGGAGTTAAGAAAATATCCCCCAGCCAGGTAATCAGTCACTTTTGGCAACAGGCTGGAAACCATTTGTATCAAGGTGAAAGCATTTATTAGAACAGACTGGGGAGGTCTGCCCTTGCAGACCTAATTCATAAAGGATGCCATTATTAAATATGCAGCCACCTAGAGATGTTACCATACAGGATGAGACAGAACTGAAGAAATAAAAATCTCCTCCTTCTGCCAAATCTTTCACAGTCTTATGTATCATGCTGTTACAATCAAGCGTAGCTGCTTTATTTGTCTGCAACTTAAGAAAGATTAGTGTGCTGTCAACACATAAGGATTTGAATATCAAATTCTGGGTGCCTTATATTTTTTCTGATGGGAGAAAAGCTCTCAAAACAAACATGCAACTGTTCCTCCCCATCCTTTTGCAACACAAAAATTAAGTGACGTTTTAGATCTCTGTCTCAGAAGATTTCTATAAACATTTTTATTTGGATTTCTGGTCTTATTATTTCAGGATCCATTAGGGTGCTGCACTCTGCAGGAGGCTGAGCATTCTAGCTGCTCAGTAAATGTCATTAAGAGCAAATTATGCTCAGGTTTGCCTGTGAGAAAGCTAGTTAACATAGGCTAAAATTGCCAGGAAACATGCTGGTAGCTGAACAGAATGGGCAGTCATGGGACACGGCTCGACCTTAAACTGGTTCTGCTTAGTTTAGAAGTAAAGCTGTGGCTGTGAGGTACTTTTTGCATATATTTAAAATGATTAATACTTGATGTGGCATTTATATTTACTATATAAATTATTTTGGTAATACAGTACGTACAGACTTACTTAGAAGGTTCTACTCTACAGAAAAAAACACACAGAAACACAGAATTTGACATTATTAAATATATATGTATAAAAACTAATACATAAATAGTTCTTAATATTATTTTTAATGACAGTCATTAACAATAAATAAAGTAAAAATGCATCTGGAACAATTGTAAATATCAATAGTGTATGATAAATATTTCTCTAGAGATTTAAAAGCCATTTAATCTTTTCAGTCTGTAACCTCAACTATCAGAGTTTCTGCTTTGCTGATGTGTTAATGCTTAGTTGCACTGTAAACGTTCAAGCTTTTCAATTCAGCTCTGAACTCAGCCTTGACAGAACAATTTATCAGTACAGTAAATATCCACTAATAGGGATAATATTAATGGACATCTCTTTTTAATACTTTCAAAGCTGTTATATCAATTCAAGCCTTTATTTGCCTTTCTGCAACATTTTATTGATAACTCAGTTGCCTTTAAATGAAAGTTGGGGATGGCTAATGGGAAGAAGAAAAGAATTTCCATCTTCTTATGCAATTCTGCTACAAATGAGACACAAAAGTGTTAGAAAGTTGATTTTCCTTTAGCTTAGGTCCATGTAACTCATGGAGTTAATCAAAATATATAAAACACCAATGGTATGATTTTATTGTTATTCTTCTATGTAGCTCAGGTGTTTTCATGTTCTCCTTATCAAACCCAATCATTTAAATGTATCAAAATCTTTCAGTAGGAAATCTATAGGTTTTATATTTAGATGGAGAGGTGAAATGGGTAGAAACAGTTGGCAGACATGTTTTAGTTTTTATTCCGGTTTTGAGGTGTTTAGATTCCCTTGATGATGGTAATTCCTGGGAAGATAAAAATATTTTCCAATGGCAGCAAAAAAGTCACTATCGACTACAGAGTCTGTACTTTGCTTTCCAGATCCTATCAGACGTACTGTACTTACAGTAATCATGTGGAAGATATTACAGCAGTAGTAATAGGTTAGGTGTGATTCCAGTTACAATGCCTGCACAGGATAAGAATTTTTAAAGGTTCAATTTGAGACAGCAAGAGGCTGACATGAAAACTGAAGACATGAAGATGATGATCGATAGACATGATACCATTTTAAATGACAAGAGCAGAAAAACTCGTAAGGCAACAAGAAAGGAATGGATGACCTTGTAAAAAGGCACAGATAATAATCTATAATCTATAATGCCAGCTGCAACTGGGAGTGTGGGTCTGCAATGTGTAGGCACAAGTATCATATATTTTCTGTCTAAGGGAGTAAGAAAGTGATTTGAACTGTAATTTCAAATTTCACACACAGTGAGTGAGTTATTGTAAATAATTTTAGGGCCCAATTCTTGAATGAACTTGAGAAAGAGGTTAAAATAGTTTTGAAAGGTGAAGAATAAGACCGTCCTAAATGTAATCGAGGATCTTTTCACTGAGAGCTCTTATCAACCCATCCTGCTACCTTGAAAAATGTAAAAAAGATGTGTAAATTACCTGACAATCCAGACAGGAAAGATTTTGATCTAGTTTGCTTTTTTGATCTCTTTTCATCAGTGAGACAGAAAAGAGTACCCAGAATACTGTGGTTCAACTGCTGCTAAACTTTGACCAGAATGTAACGTTGTCAAAAATCCATTAGAAGATGATATTTCCATTTCTCCTTTGTTCTTCCTCTGTGCACTCCTGCACATGCCAGCTTAGGAACTTCCTTTTTCACTTGAATGTGCATTGCCCTTTCTCCCACATTACAAAAGATGTATTTGAGTCTCTTTCACTGTCAAAAGTATTGTTCAAATAGCTGGAGCTAAAGTAATGCTGTGTATTAGTAACCAAGTCAAGTGGAGGCAGTTAACATCTATTTTAGAAACCAGCCAACCTCTGTGAACTCTTCTAAGAAGGGCTTGATTTTTTTTAGTGACAGAACTAGTTGTGATAGACTAGGAGTTGCTTGTAATAATATTATGAATACCGATTCTTGATTGTGTTATCATATCACTCACTGTTCTCTTGAGCTAGGTCAATAGCAGCACTGTCAGGAAATATATCCCAGAGAGGGCGAAGTATCTTCATGTGTCCCTCTGAAAACACTGGGGAAATGGTACCGAGCAGTTCACTCCAAAACTCTTTCTTGGCTCCTTGCTGGGCCTGGCACACCAGATTTTTCCAGGAGTACCTGAATGAGATAAGGTGGTAAGGATGATTTTGGGTCACAAGATCTTATTAGAAAGCACCTGGAGAACAGTCTGACATGTAAAATCCACAGGTTGGGCATGGCTGGGATTAGGAAGATCCTAAGGCAAAACACAGTTGCATAATGCCTGGTTTGAAAAATTTCCAGTCATTAGGCTGACTTCTTCAGGTTAGAGGTGTGCATTGGCCATGTGTCTCACTTCACGGATGAAATCCTTCACTAGGATAAGCACAGAAGTTTCCAGCTAAATCTTGGCTTTTAGCCTCAGAAGGGCTGCACCCCAGGGAGAGAAAACTCAGGCCATAAACATGCAGGGACCTCAGCAGGGAAGGCAAAGGCACATTTAAGGCTGAATCAGGCCAGAAGTCTCTTGGCCCTTAAACAGGTTGGGTTTGCGAAGGCAAAATGTTTCCTCTCTGCATGCTTGAAATTCAAATTGATATTTGAGTTGGAGACGTTCACAAGCAGACTCAGCTGGCTAGCACAGTAAGAGGTACAGACCTGTTATAAAAATATGCCAAGCCTCTGTGGTTTTATACGAATAATAAATAATATATAATAATGACTAATTAACTATGAGGGTTCTGTCCGACAGCAAAATATACGTCTTTTCTTTGAACTATATGAATGTTTTACAGAACGCGCTATTTTCTCATATGACCTTGCAACACATTAACACTCCAGCCCTTTAATTTTGTAGCTCAGCTGCTGAACCGTAGCAGCAAAGGTTTTCAAAGTGAACTGGTATGTTGTTTATGTTTGGTTACAAAAAACAAACGGGATCTGGAGCTGCCGTCTGCCAAAGCATGGCATTGCCACCTGAATATTGGCTATGCGTGATTAACAGGCAAATGTGGACACTGGGAGTCATAAAGGGAGAGCAGCAAATACCAGGAAAGAACATTTGCTGCATAAACCCCCATCAAAATCTGCCTTTGTAAAAGACTGAATGCAAACTGCTGTTATCCTATCGAAATCATCTCACAGCCCAGCAATGAAAGTACCTACAAATGTGAAGATGTTTTGCCTCTGCTTTTAGCTACTTGCACAAAATAAGGATTTTGCTTCCATCTGTTGGGAAGTGCATATTGACTGGATTGAATCACTTACGCAAAGTCAAGTCCATGTGGGACATTGCAGTGCAGCCCTTCGCAAGTAAGTCCACAGCAGATTGCAATCACACAATGGGTAAATTCTCACAACGTACTGGTTGTCCAATTTGGATCTAACCCTAAAGAAATATGTCCAAATTCACAGAAATACCGGGCACCTGTTTATCCACCCTGAGCATCCCTGCCGCTGCTCACAAAGCTCACAACCCTTGCCTTGCTTTACTGTATTGCATCAGTAAATTAGAGACAGACTTGTCCATGGATAGCAAAACACGGGCTGAACCCTGCCAGACTCCTAATGGAAAGACACTCAATTCCATTTTGGCCATAAACATAAATCATGGAGAAGAATTCATTTTTTAAAAAAAATGAGTAACTGCCAAACAACTCTTGGAAGCTACTGGATGGCCCTTGCTTTTACAGCAAACACGTTCCCAAATATCACTTATAAATAACTGTCAAACCATGTCACATTTTAGCATTCATCCCACTGTTTTGCAGGCTTTTTCTGGGGGAACAAAGTGTGTATTTTCAAACTATGTGAGAATTATTGAGAGAGCCTTGCAATGTCTGAGCAGCAACAACATTTTTGCAGCACTCTTTGGAGCCACAGCAGTTGGTGCACGAGCAGGCTCGCTCCCGCACATCTGGTTTTATCATGCTAAAGCAAATCAGAACCAATTCCTGCAACAAGAGCCTGCAAATCCAGCAGCACTCCTACTGCAGTCGAAACCAGAGGAGCAGCTGTTTTCAGATGTTCATGTAACAAATTACACTCTTGGTTTCAGTCACAATATCTGTAGTTTTTCATAGTTTTCCTCCAAAGAGACCTACTTAGATAAGTTCTTTAAAATACTGGCAATACTATACAAAGGAAAAAAAGGAATCTTTTCCACATAACCCATACAAAAGTAGTAGAAAAGTTACAGCTACTCTGTAGATATAAGTTGATATGTCTAAACCTATTTTAGAACGTTAAAGATTTACATTTATATATTTGCTTGAGAGTATGAGTCCAGTCCTTGTTTTCCCATGGCAACAAAAATGAAATAATGAAACCCAGGCCTAATGGCACTATAGATATTCACTCCAGTAAACCTGAAGCTGCATGATTTGTCACTCATGCATTTATCTATATATGGTAAAGTGGGTAAACACGGCATAAAATATATTTTGTGCTTCCTCGGTCTCGGACAGATTAGCACAAATTAAATTTCACACTAATCTGCCCATGGTCAGGAGTGCTACATTAGGAGTGAGGGGAATTCAGCTAATTGTAAAGAACATTTTGCTCTATTACAATGATCTGTGAATATAGCAAATATATCCTGGAGAGCTACCTTTATCAATATGCTTTATCAATACTGCATCAATAACAGATGATGAATAATATCTGTGTGCAAGAATTTATTATGTTTCTCAGTATTATTTTAATTTGTTCACCAAACTTGAAGTAAGTTTTCTTTTTCTTTTTACTTCATATTTTTGTATTGAGTGTTCAATATTCATCATTTAGGTTACACTGCTTAGTTATGTTTGACCACTCAAGTCACATGGCGTTTGAGTCACATAAGTCAAGACTGGAGAATATACTGAACTGCCAGAAGAGGGAAGTCCAGGATCAGAAGTTTGTTCCGCAGAGCAAATGTGAAACATGACATCAGGAATATGAAAACCCTGCAAAATACTACCCTTTTTTAAGCAAAGTTCGCTGAAGCAGGACCATGCCAGGCATTTAGGACAAAGTAGCATGGATATACTACTTAGAAGACAGCTTGCTCCAACTCCAATGCTCATACTAATTTTTTAAAAAATCTGGGTAATTGCCTAACGAAAATGTTATACATCTTCAAAATAACCAGCAAAATTCTGGTCAGCTCTGCATTCAGCTGAAGGACAAATAAAAATCCGCACGCAGTAGCACTGGCCATGCAGGAGGCAATGCTCTTTCTTTTAACTGAGTCAAGATCCATAGGCAGCAATGTTGTACATGGCCAGGGGAACAGTAATGCCCAGTTACTCTGTTCTGGGAAAGACCCATGGATACCTCAAGCGTGGCAGCAGCTAGACTGCCTGCTGCTGGGAGTAATGGAGAAAAAAATCATGCCTCTCACCACAGGGCTGAAGTTCTGACTAATTTAAAAATCAGTATTTAAAATGCCCCAAATATATTTCTTTCGACTTGAGACTAAATACTTGGAAATATTTGTGCTACACAGTAGGGGAACTGAGATAATATTATACTTTGTTTTGTAGACCTAACTTTCCTGCAGCAAAACTTAACCCTGTGTTCAATTATAAGCCAGACTTTTTAATGACTTTTGAGAAAGTATTACACAGTTAAAAATCAGGAATGGTGATATGCAAAACACTGATAAATAAATGTTAACAACTCCCCATCCTCTTCAAAGAGAGAATTCTATACAGTTTCTGAGTAAGCAAACACTACATAGCCACAGACAACATTGTAAACAATATAAAACATTATGAAATGTATTTACAATACTCTGAATAGCTTTAAACAAAAGCTGTTAGACTTTAAATATCCAGGCTTTCCTCATACAGTCTCCCCTGCATTTGTAGCTGTTGAATATTTAAATTTAAATGCAAGGTTTCGGCATAACATTTACACTTCTACTTTAACACATTTATAGAAACACATTCTCCTCTCATCTTTGCTCAGAGATGATTTTTCCATCTTTTCAGAGCAATGGTAAGACGTAGCTGGCAAGTTCTCTCCAGGCCCTGCAGAAGGCAGGGGCTGTGAGCCTGGGACCGCCACGCCGGCACTGAGCCCTCCCAGCACCCGGCAGGAAATGTCTGTGCATCCACCACAGGATCTGGGGAGGCCAGGAAAGGTACTGGGGCGTGACGCCTTCCTCTCTCAGTCAAGTCTCAGCTAGACAGCGGATGCACAGGCCTCTTTTAACACCTACGTTTGTAACTCTTCTGCATTGCACTCTGGCTCGTCTTACAGAGGATGACTGGAAGTGAACTGCGAGGAAACAGCACGCTGGGAAACCCAGCTCCGCATCTTCAGGAACAGCCACTGGTTAGGACAACCATTACCGGCCCTATAGCATCCATTTTGGTTTGGTGCTTGGGTCCTTCTACGTGATTTCCTCTGCTCCATGTTTTGTACAGAAACATGGGGTCTTACCACCAAAAAACATGCCTCCTCCTCACTGATTTTGATCCTTCCTTTGCATCCAAGAAAGTCAGAGCAGTAACTCCACATAGGGTATATTCACACTGATTTTCCTTTTCAGGCAACGGGGTACTCTTTCCACCATTTCAGTAAGCATTCCAGCTCTGTTCCAGGAAATAAAATACAGGTCTAAAGTAGCAGTAACTCAGCTTAACTGATTATCACAACATTTGCAGAAATCTGATTGCCATCCAGTTGAATGGATGATATCATAAACCTCCTTGGGGAACGTCCCCTTTCAACTAGCAACAAATAACTATGTTATTGCTTATGTTTTGGTCAAGACAAGTACAGCGTGAGTTTCCAAGCCAAGATCCATTCATTGCAGTTTTCTCTCTCACTCCTCATGAATGTACACCATTGCTTGCCAATGTCCAGTATTTATCCTTTGAAACTTTGTCCCTTCCCTTTTATGGACCAGTACAGCATTATGCTGATGTGTTAGACAAAGAGATTGCATGAGTCAGTCACATTTTTCAGCAACAAGTCCTACTGAATTCACTAGATCGTGGTGAGATGTAGCCTGGAATGCACATTAAGGTATTAATGGAGTGTGTATGCTTGATATCAAGTTTTCATGCTGAGCTGCACTGGTGTTAATCTAGTTTGATTACAAAGCCTAATGTAAATTCTTAGACAGATATTCTATTTTAGCTGAGAAACGAATGCTGACAGTTTACTGTGAGATGACAAATGAATGCTGACATTTTATTCTTACATGTTTATAAATCAGTTTAAAGGTTAAGAGTTGTTAATGCGGGCAATCCGAAAAATCCATATACATAAACAAAATATTCATTTTGGATAACTATATATGTCCAATGTCATTCACAGAAGATAAAAGTCAGATTAAAGAATGAGGGGGAAAATGCAAATTTATCAGTATTAGTTTATCTTTTAACTGGAAACTGAATTACCTGATTGATAGGCCTTCTGATCAAACCCACAATATACAACGTGGTTATTTTTTTTTTGTCATTTACTTTAAAAATAAAATATCTACATGATGATTTGTAAAGAATAAAGATTAACCCCTCCCTTCCCACATGACCCACACTGATTAGAAGCATTTGCCTGTAACTGAACCAATCTTGCAGTCACTCTGGAAAACAGCTAATCAGTATGGCCTGTGCTAGGACACATCATGGGAATAATTTACATTCTTATTTTTATTCCAAATGTTCCTGATATTACCAGAGCTAAGAAATAGTCATGGCTTCCTCATATATTTCCAAGAAAAGGTCTGAACAGTACTCGGAGAAGACCACAAATTCCAGTGGCAGTTTTTAATGGCTGATGAGGGCTGCCTCCAGATGAGAAAGGGACCACGGAAAGTAAAAATTATTTATGGATTTTACTGAAACTCTGGTGGAGACAGTCAGTGTAGATGAGCATATCCTATGCACCGTTAGAAACAACTACAGAGGATACAACCAACTTCCTCATCATATTCTGACATTGCCTAAGTAATGTAAAGGTGTTTCTCTGTAAAGGGGAATTGAGGCCAATACCAACTATTAAAAACATGAAGTGAAATTGGCATTGTGAAACACAAGGCCAAAATCCTGGAATGAATTCTGGACATGAAAATACAATGCACATCAATGCACTTGCCTCAGCATAGCTTTTCTTGGGTAGATTACCTACACAGCACACTTTGCCACATACAGTCCAAGATCCCAATTGTTTTCCAGATGTTTATGAGATCTTCCTGATACAAATATGGTGTTTCTTATCTTTTGTTACCCATTAGCTAATGAATGACACTTACAGAGCTAAAATACATGGCCAGAACAATTTGACTTTGTGCTGATTTTGGCTGGGATAGAGTTAATTTTCTTCATAGTAGCTAGTATGAGGCTATGTTTTGGATTTGTGCTGGAAACAGTGTCGATAATTCAGGGATGTTTTTGTTACTGCTGAGCAGTGCTCACACAGAGTCAAGGCCTTTGCTGCTTCTCACCCCACCCCACCAGCGAGTAGGCTGGGGGTGCACAAAAAGTTGGGAGGGGACACAGCTGGGACAGCTGACCCCAACTGTCCAAAGGGATATTCCAGACCATATGACATCATGCTCAGCGTATAAAGCTGGGGCAAGAAGGAGGAAGGGGGGACGTTCGGAGTGATGGCGTTTGTCTTCCCAAGTAACCATTACGTGTGATGGAGCCCTGCTTTCCTGGAGATGGCTGAACACCTGCCTGCCGATGGGAAGTGGTGAATGAATTCCTTGTTTTGCTTTGCTTGCATGCACAGGTTTTGCTTTACCTATTAAACTGTCTTTATCTTAACCCATGAGTTTTCTCATTTTTACTCTTCTGATTCTCTCCCCCATCCCACCAGGAGGGGCAGCGAGCAAGCCGCTGTATGGTGCTTAGTTGCTGGCCAGGGTTAAACTATGACAGACTTAAACAATTCTTATGTTCTGTATTTCACTTATGAATAAGGAACTGCAGCACACAATTACTTGGAAGTTATAGCTGCATTTCCTAAATTATTAAACCATATATCAAACACACACAGAGTACCCATAAAATAGCTATAGTCAAGGAAAGCTGAGAGCAGAACTTTGGGTATTCTTTGAATGACTTGTTCAATTAATTTTGCCTTTATTTCTCAACATTCTTGAATCACTTTCTTAATCAAAATTACTCAAAATTTGTTTAATGAACACTTTCTGCTCTTTAATTGTTTTATAAATAACTGACTAGGGAAATAAATACCATTCAAACCCAGAAATCTGTTTTATGTTAAGTAGGTCACAGGCTGCTTGGTGTTCGCCAGCAAAGTATCTCCTGAGCTCACTAGTGCAGGACCAGCTTCCTTTCTTCAGAGGGAAGTTAGAAAATGGAGTCTGCAGCTCAGGTCTAGAAAATGTTCAAACTGAACATCACTGTTACACAAAAACTGTATGTTCCACTGTAAAACATTCAGAGGTCTGACAACAACAACAAAAAATCCGGAGCATTGCTAAATTGAAATTCACTTTCAAATTCAAGACAGTCCTCACTGCTTTCTTCACAGCTCATTTATACTCCTGCTCGAGATGCCAGCTGGCATTCAGACTGTTAGGAAAAGTTTAGGGGATGAGCTATTGAGAGACAGTCAATCTTGGTAAGTAAGGCCTTTCATGTCACCTCTACAAGAACACGTTGCTTTTTCTTAAGCAATCACATGCAAGCAATTCAAATGTAATCCTTTTCCTGAACCGCAACAATAAAGTATATATCCTGCTCTATGCAGAGCTGCACTTTGCCTGACCACTACATAAGCACCTGCCAAACATAATAAACACTTGCAGTGCAGGTATATCATTACATTTGTCTGCCACAATGGCTTGATTAAATTGACCTCTTGTTATTCAAAAGGCTGAACAGACATCTGGAATAGCATGGTGTATGCCACACTTCTGCTTTTTATATCGAAAATATTTCAATCTTCTGAAAATTGTTACATAGAAGATAGAACTGTCATCTATACATGTTTGAAGTTTGTGTGGGTTTTTTTAATTATTATCTTTAAATACTCTGCACTGAAATAAAGCCAAAATATCATTCACCAAAGACAAATACCTTTTATGCTTCATGTTTAAACTAGATTATTTGCTTAAGAAGAAAACATTCATCACCACTAAATTTGGAAAATAGCAATACTTTGCATTCACATAATACTTTATGCTGGAGGAAAAACCCTTTTTTTAAACATGTCCACTGCTCAGGATCTGAACTGCTAATGGCTGAACCAGTGAGATCTCATCAGTGTGTCAGTGATTGTATCCCCTAAAGCCAAGCTTCTCTATTTTCTGTGTATGTCCCACATCTACCTCTGCACAGCACATCATGCAGTTATACTGCCCTACTGAATCTGAACTTAAATTTCCTGAATGAACTGCTTTTGGGAGGAGATACTGAATGGGTCTTAGGAAACCTTTGTTATGTCTCAGAGTAGTGCAGCAAGGGACCATTTTTCTTTTGAGTTCCCACAATTTATAGGGACATCACCTAGAAATTTTCAAATTGTTCATTACTTCTTAGGCTGCCTTCTAAACAGAGGCCAGGATAAGTGCCACATCTCACTTTTGCCTCAACGAGAAGCATCACTGATGCTTCTGAAAAGAGGTTACAAAAATACTTAAGATAGCTCTTAAGAGGCAAAAGAACATTTCCAATGGTGCCTCCAGAGAACTGGAGACCAGCAGCTGACAAAAATTGTATATGAATGTTCACATACCTGTTAAACTAGAAAGCAGTTCCATACTTTCCTAGAGCACAATTTTTACTGAGAAGAGCACAATTATGGATGTATAAAAACCACTTTGTTCACCCTTCAGACTGGGAAGGCAATGGTCTTGAAACTTGAGGAAGCCTTTACTGTATCTTTGGAGCTGAATCAGCAGTTGCCATCAGACAACATATGAAGGGGCATGTCTTATATGGTCTGAGGGGGATTTAAACTGTTGGAGTCTCAGACTGTGCTGATTCAGTGATGGGAGATGCCACTTTTCCATGTGTGCTCTCTGCTTATCTAAGAGTCCATTAGATGGAGAGGACATATAACCAGCTGGGGAAACAGGCCTGAGCAGAAACCGAGATAAGTTTCTGTAGATATACACTGCGTCCCAAACAGTGAATTTTTAAGATGCACCATGAAAAGTGCTGTCATGTATGTCAGTACTAGTGTCAAATCCCACAGCCACACACACTGTCCCCTTGCTGTGGATAACCCTGTACCTCCACTGGCAACAGCCCAGGGAAAAAATAAATCTTATGTATGTAGATCAAACACTAGTCATGCTCTTACACTCAACTCAATAAAGTCATCCTCTTGGTAGAAGACAATGAACTGTTGTCTGGATGTGAGTTTCAGCTGTCACACACATTTCAGAGAAGGAAGGAGTCAGAGAATGATGTGACTCCTTTAATGGTAGTAATTCTTTATGTAATTGGCCTTTCAACATGTTGCAGATTATTTATTCCAAAAAATAGATGTATATATGATGGTAGCTGGGCTTAACCCAAAATGCATGTAAAATCAAGCTCTTTAATTGCTCTAAAATTATCTTAATAATTAAGTTCTTATGAAGATGGTGTTATGAGGTATGATTTAGACAAGCTAACTGCAGTTTCTGGGACATATTCTGTTCTCAGGGGCATTGGAAAAAATGTGGAGTAACTCCAGTTACAATTTAGCATAAATTACTTTCTTCTGGTGGAATTGAAAGGAGAATCTAGTCTGATAAATGCTAAATGAAGAATAGCATGACTACTTACTGCATCTATTTTCAGTGAAAAATTACTAGATCTATATTCATTCATTTGTAATATAAATGTGGATGGACAGATCTTCATTGTATTCCCAGTGATTTGTGTGGTGGCTAGGCTGTTTCTGGTTTGGTTGCATTCTTATTAGGTGAGCACAACTCTGGAATAACTGTTCCAGAGTAAATTTATATATGTGAAAAATAGAATTTGCTTTTTGATGAGCAGGTGGTACAAGAAAAAGCAAACCAATTCATTGATAAGGGTCTGAATTAATATCAACAAAGCACTTGGAGAAAAATCACTTAATCCTCACTGAGCATTCAGAGACAAAACTGCCCTTCTCCCAAAAAGCACTTCTATATTTTGTCAGATGGGGCTTGGGATGTGGTGACAAAGATAGGCTGAGGTCCTAGTCCGCATTTAAATTCAAACTTTCCAAGTTTAGCAATGTTCAGATGTGAAAGTTTTGCTTGCCTCACTGCAAATTACTTTGTATTTTTCTTACATACACATTTTCAGCCAAGCTGAAACTGGGCACTGGAGGGATATAGTGCAGAGATGACTATCTGATTTAGAAGACAGAATTAAAACCTGTTTCACTGAGACTTCTCCCATTTGTTACAGTTAACACAGGAATTCAATTCAAGTGAGGCTGGAGGTAACCTTACAGTCCAGGCCCATGATGATCAGGGTAACATCTGGTGAATCTTGCATTTACTTTTCTAGAGATTTATCTTTCTCTTTGTTTCCTCGGGGGTTGGATGTAATAGGATACAAGGTCTGACTGAAGGCAAGTGCGAGATCAAAAATAAGGTGAAGAGGGAAAGTGAAAAGGAGGAAGAGGAAAAGAAAACATGGGGAGAAAAAGGTGGTGTTACCAAGAATATTGGAGGAGGGAGAGTGAAAATGGACTTGACAGCTTACTGGGAGACAGGGTATGATAGACCCTACAGGAAACTATAGACTTTGGCTATCCCCTTATTTTTAAACATGGACATTTTTTCATTCTATAGCAATTTTGAAGGCTCTGAAACAATTACTACACACAGAGCCCGTAGGCCTGCTGCTGCTTTCAGTTATGCTGCTGATGATAGTCCAGAAAGTCTTGCTGATCCCTGACAAAACTGTTCTGGATTTCCATTATTGTAACTGACAACATAGTCGGGGTGAACAATGTACAGACAGCCTATGAAGATGCCCAACAGCAGGAAGACATGCAAAATAAAAGTGAAATGTAGGTCACTTGATAAGGTGATAGACAAAGTCCAACTGAAGTTTATAGAATCATAGAATGGTTTGGGTTTGGAGGGACCTTTAAAGATCTAGTCCAACCCCCCTGCCATGGGCAGGGACATCTTTCACTAGATCTGGTTGCTCAAAGTCCCGTCCAACCTGACCTCGAGCACTTCCAGGGATGGGGCATCCACAACTTCTCTGGGCAACCTGTTCCAGTGTCTTACCACCCGCATTGTAAAAAAATTTCTTCCTTATGTCCAATCTAAATCCACCCTCTTTCATTTTAAAACCATTGCCCCTTGTCCTGTCACCAGAGGCCTTGGCAAAGAGTCTCTCTCTTTCTTATAAGCCCTCTTTAAGCACTGAAAGGCTGCAATAAGGTCTCCCTGGAGCCTTCTCTTCTCCAGGCTGAACAACCCCAACTCTCTCAGCCTTTCTTCATAGGAGAGGTGTTCCAGTCCTCTGACCATTTTTGTGGCCCTCCTCTAGATCCACTCTAACAGGTCCATGCCTTTCTTGTATTGGGGACCCCAGAACTGGTACTCCAGGTGGGGTCTCATGAGAGCAGAGTAGCGGGGGAGAATCACCTCCCTCGACCTGCTGGCCATGCTCCTTTTTATGCAGCCCAGGATACGACTGGCTTTCTGGGCTACAAGCGCATATTGCCAGATCACTGCATTGAACGTGGTGAGGGCTGTGAAGGGCAACAAGCAGGGCTTCTGCAGATCTATCAGCAGCAAAGACTAGGAAAAATGTGTGCCAGCTGCTGAATAGGGCAGGTGACAATGAACCTGGTCATGAAGGATGTGAAAAGGGCAGAGGTACTCAATTCCTTCTTTGTCTCCATCTTTACTGGTAAGCCAGGAATCACAGGCCCCTGAGACCAGAGGGAAAGTCTGAAGCAAGGAAGACTTACCTTTGGTGAACAAGGATCAGGTCAGGGAACACTGAAACAAACTGAATATATGTAAGTCAATATATGACCTAACAGGATGCACCCATAGGTGCTGAGGGAGCTGGCTGGTATCACTGTGAGTCCACTCTTGATTAACTATGAAAGGTCATAGCGATCAGGGGAGATGCCTGAGTACCAAGAGAAAGCAAATGTCATTATTGTCTTCAAGAAGGCATGAAGGAAAATCCAGGGAAGTACAGGTCAGAGACCCTCACCTCGATCCCTGGGAAGGTGATGAGCAAATAACCCTGAGAACCATTTCCAAACAAATAAAGGACAAGAAGGTGACTGGGAGTAGTCAGCATGGATTTATGAAGATGAAATCATGACTGAACAATCTGAAAGCCTTTTACAATGAGATGACTGCCTCGGTGGATAAGGGGAGAGGGGCAGATATTGTGTATCTTGACATTAGCAAGGCTTTCAACACTGTCTCCCTTAGCATCCTCATAGACATACCGATGGAGCATCGGTAGATAAATGGACAGGGAGGTGGACTGAAAACTGGCTGAACTACTGGGCTGAAAGGGCTGTGATCAGCAGCATCAAGCCCAGCTGCAGGCCAGTCACTAGTGGTGTCCTCAATACTGGAGCCAATACTTTTTACCGTCTTCATTAATAACCTGGATGCTGGGACAGCATGCACCTTCAACAAGTTTGCAGATGATACAAAACTGGGAGGAGTGGTTGACAGACTAGATGGCTGTGCTGCCTTTCAGAGGGATCTGGACAGAGTGGAGCAATGGACCAAGAGGAATCTCATGGAGTTCAGCAAAGGGAAGTGCGAAATCCTGCCTCTGGGGAGGAACAATCCCAGGCACTGGAGCAAGTTGCCCAGAGAGGCTGTGGAGTCTCTGTCCTGGGAGATGATAGTCAAAACCCAACTGGACACAGCCCTGAGCAAGCTGTCGTAGCTGACCCTGCTTGAGCAGGGGTGGGGTTGGACTGGGTGATTTCCACAGGTTCCTGCCAGCCTCAGCCGTTCTGTGACATTAGCTTTGCTGGGACATGGCTCTACCCCTCTATAATTTTGAGGAGCTAGTGGCTCCTGCTCTACAGCCAGTGGTATCACATACAAAAGCAGCTGTTTGTATAGTATATAAATGCAGCAGAACCTGTATAAAGGTCACGAAGACATATTCTCTTTTATCTACTCATAGACACTGCAACTGGAGTGAGCGATTCCATAATTCATTTCAATGGGAGTTTTGTTAGCATTAGATGTAGGTTCCAAATGCCTGACCTGCATTTTTATGGGTGATTTGTCAGCGGCAGTGGGTAATCCTGCAGAGAGAAGAGGTTTTGATACTCAGCAGAGTACTAACTTTACCTCATCTCCATTTCTAAGAGAACTTTAGATAGCAGGGTAATTCATGTTTTCAGAATGCTGCATTTTGCATCAAACTGTTTACTGTAATGAAACAAGTAATTTATTTTTATCTGAGCCTGCATCACATCTCTCACTTCACTGCTGGTTCTGAACATCAGTAGAAGGTGCTTAAACTGTGCTTCTCCACACCAGTGATGTATCCACAACGGGATCTTCCACAGCCCAGAGTAATGGTTCATAAGTGTCACTGGACAAAGTTGTACAACATTTCATTTTTTCTTTTTAATCTTATCTGGTGATAAGAAAGGTTTGGTATTCGTTGCTTGGGAAAGAAAACTGGCATTTTTATCACCTAAGAATGAATCCTACTTTAACCTTGGTGGTTATTGGTATTAATTGTGTTTGTCATGATCTTAAAGCAAATGCAAAAACTAATATTATCACTTAACCATAATATGTGGTTGGCAAGTATACATAGCAGTTTCATATCAGGAAGGTATAATGGATATCTGCAAGCTGAATACTTCATATAAATATTATTTTTGTATTGTGAATGTCATTATCAATGACATTAATATAACAAACATAAACTATGATATATTTTGATGTTGGAGGAAAAAGGAACAGAATGTTATTGGTGAGGAAGGTTCCTGCAGAGCAGAGACAGTTTCTTCTGTGAAGTAGCTGTCACAAAGTGACACTGGATCCCTCTAACACAGTGAAGTTCAAATAAGTGAAATCATGTCAACATCTCTTACATAATTATAACATTTAGTTCCATAAATCACATAAAAGCTTTGAATGTATTTTAGTGATACTACAGATTTCAGTAACATTATAGTATGTTAACATATTAAAACCCCTGCAAACATTGCCAATTTTTTTTTAACTGAATATAAAAAATACCTACTAAGAAAAGACACTTCTCATAAAAGTAAAGGGATTTCTGAAATAATTTACAAAAGCATACTGCATATCAAGTTTTGTAAGCCTCGGTTGCTGATAGACCAACATTTTCCCAATGTCTGCTTAATGTAAAAGGACAGAAATCACCAGGAGGACAGAATCCCCAAAACCCTTCCCCACGTTTTAACCCTTAAAGTCCCTCTTGTCCCCTTCTCTCTTCATGATCCAACGACTCCCTCTCTGTTTTGCAGAGTAACACAGGTGGGAGGAGAGAAGTAGTAAACGCCGACTTCTCTCCGTCCCTGTAGCTGCCCTTGCGTAAGGCTTGGGATTGTCCTGACACCCCTAAGAGCTGGCTAGACCTTGACTACTGAGGAGCACAATGAATCCAGCCCCCACTTCATGGATGAATACTAGGTTATTATATAAACAGACAGCATTAAAACTATCAAGTGTCATTCAAAGTGCATGCCCAACCCATTCTTTCATGGAGTTTTCCCATGAGGAAATCTTTCTAAGCAACAGCAGACAGCTGACCGAGTCTCTGGGTATGGTGCCTAGCCCTTAGAGAGGAATGAGTTTCAAGACGCAGGGAGGGACATAAGAGCCCTAACAAAGTGACTTAACTGGAAGAGATAAGGACCAACTGAGTACATGTAAACCTCTTTTCCGAGTGGAGAGTGCCTCCGTGTCTCCAGTGGTGGTAGATTGCATAGTCTGGTACCTTTTAGAGCGTGGACAGATGTACAGGCTGAGGGGCAGAGGTCTGAAAGAGGAAGACCCAGGAGATGGGACAAGCCATTGGTATATCCATTTTCCCTCAGTAGTTCTTGTGCTAAACTACGCTTCTTCCCTTGCAGGTATCCCATCTCCTTCAACAAGACCCACACACCAAGAACCGAACTGTGCTTACGCAATCACAAACCCAGAAATCTCTCACTGATATATTTCTATATGCATTTGAGGCCTAATTTGAAAAGCAACAAGGAAAAAACCTACTGTCTTGAAAACCTCCTAAAAACATAAATACTGCTCTTACTTTTGCACCTCCCAATAGGTAGCTCTTTGCCTTTTAGATGCTTAATCCTTTAAAATCAATCTTATGTTTCTTATAAATCAAATCAGCAAGTTAGCTTGGGGGAGCAAGCTGTGCAGTGTCAGCTGGCCAGCAATAAATGTTCATATACTTGTGGCTATACTTGGAAAGCTTGTGCCTCTTCCACCCAGCGCTGCTCCGACAGAGAACAACGCTGTTTCTGCTGGCAGCTAAGAGTGCCAACGAAGAGCTGCCAGAGCAGCTGTCCCAGGCCCAGGCAGGTCCTTGGCACCGCGGGGACCTCATTCACCTGGCTGAGCCGCGAGAGACCTGCCAGACGAAGGATGTGGGAACCGAGGTGCGGCAAGCGCATGCAGGTAACCCTCATCACATGTGGCTGCATCCCAGCACCCTGCACCTTGCTTCTGCTGGGTACGCTGCCCTGTTGTGAGTTGTGCTTTTGGTTTTAAGGGAGTGGAAGGGGAAGGAGTTTTAGATTTATCTGCCCGAAATTACACCTGCAGAGTTTCCTTCCTTTGATCTAGAAAAGAGCTCAAAGATTACCCATCTAAAGAGATTTTTTTTTTCAAATTCTTATTTGCTCTTTTTGTTGAAAGACATCATTTGAGGGGGTTCCCTTTCTATTCTGCTTTGAAAACTTGTGGCTGTAAACCAACATGTTCCCTTCCCTTTGCATACTTACTCTAATATAGAAACTGCAATCACAGGCTGAGATGGCTTCTCTCTAAAACAATTTTCTTCCTTGATCAGTCTTTGAACCTACAGGTCTTTTATTAGATTCCATAAACATATCCTTTGGGGGTAGTTTCATCAGAATTAGCACGAGATCAAAAATGTCAAAGCATCAAAGCGGCAGTCTGTTCTCCCTCAAGCCAAATGCCAACATAATCAGCCCACTGGTATTTTCCCCATATCCCCCTAAGACTCAAGTTGCAAGGGGTTTAACGTGGCTTCCTCAGAAAAAGGAAAGCAAAGGAATTGAAGGTGAATCCTCCTAAGTGACTGAATAAACCAGCCATGCAGGGACACTATTTTAGGGCTACATAGACTTGAAGTCGTATTACCATTTCACTTTTCAGCTTCTCCATTTACTACCCTTGAGGCTCACACTTCGAACAGGACTGGGAGTGGCAGGGCTGCTTTTGGCACCATATAGATTGAGGACTGTGGTTTCTACAGTCTGCTCTGTATCAGCCGGTCACAACTACAGGACAGAACTTCTGGCACGCAGAAGTTTCTCATCTTAAAGCACGGAAATTATTAGTGCATGTGAAAAATTGAGGAGAAAACTTTTTTGATGACAGATGGGCTTTCAAAACAGTAGCAATGCTGGTGGTCCTGAAAAGTGATTACATTTAAATATAGCCATCACTGCAAGATCATATGAACCTGGCTTCAGTTTCAGTAAGAACATCTAGAACTGGGAAAGCTGAGATGAAAACTACTTCTGAAGGTGTTTCCAGCTTTATCCAGTTCTATTCATCACACTTGTGGCTTTTCTTATTCAGCACCCTATCCAAAAGTTTGAAAGGCACAACTGTTATTCACAGCCATATGCACCTCCACACAAAAGTGAGTGGTATTGAGCTATTGTTTTTATTATTAATTGTGCTGTGAAAGGTTCCTGCCAGGCTAGGGTGTTTAAGGGAGTTGTGTGAACGCTGCAGGACTGGTGCTCTCGATGGGCTCGCTCATGTACTGCCCCACAGCTGAGCTGGTAGCAGCTGCCTCTCACCACCTCGCTGGTGGAGATGACCACCCTTTCCAACACACCAGCTCAGGTGGCTCCTTTCACCAGCCTCCACCCTGAATCAGGCACCTTGATTCAAGACGGATTAAACAATTAAAATAAAAAAACCCAACAGAAAACAAACAAGACAATTACAAAACCAACTAAGCTGGCAGGTAGAAAAAATGAGCGCATGGGCAATTGAGTTGGTAGGTACAAACAAATACCTTGGCCTGGGACCTGTGCAAGGCAGCTGAGAGCAGAAAGGGGAGAGAGCAATTTTGCCAGGAGCACATTTAAATTTGAAAGTGAATGAATGTATCATCACCCTCCATGTACCAAAAGGTGCCAGCTACCTGTGCAATGCGGATTAAAGGGTCTGGCTATTACTGCAACAAAGAATTTGTCTAATCACCTCATTCAGCCGCTTGATCTAACTTCTTAATCTAGTTTAGGTTCTTCCCCTCTTTTGGACATGCTCATCTCTCTGTGTATGTTTTATACATAACATATGTGTGTGTCTGTGTATATAGTAAGAAAAACATGTATTTAGAAGTTGAAACTGTCAGAATTACCGTCTCCTGTTCACCCCAGCACAAAAGCTCATCTCACGCTTCCAGTCACAATTCATTCATCTTGTGCCTCCATATTATGAAGCTTTAATTATGGGAGTGCAGATTTCCTGCCCACCTCCCTGCCCCGTGCTCTGTTTCACTCCATACACAAGTGCCACCAGTATTATTTTCGTTCATTTTGCTGTGGCTCTAAGGGGGTCTCAAAGGGGTCTGGATTCAAAGCACTGACAGTGACCTACGTGGAAGACTTCAGACAAGAGGACCAGGCATGCTCGCAGGCTAACACAGCTGAAGCTTGGGCATCTGACTTATCTCTAATTTACAATAGGATCACACACATCTGTTCTGTGCGGTGTCTGTCCTGACAGTTCCTGGCAGCACAGTGCCCCGGCCATGAAGGTGACGTGGAAGGGGGGAAGAGTTGTGGTTCTCTTCCTCGTTGTCAGCCTTGGGGAAAAGGAGACCACCAGGGAGCAAAGAACCTTTGCACTGGCAATATTCAGCATTTGGGAGTGATCTTCCAAGGATTTTGTCTCATCAGTATTTTAGCCTCTTTCAGCAGGCCTCCTGGGATGTGCAGTGTTTTTGTAGTGCTGACGCCTTGTAACTGCTGCCTTCTGCAGCCATCGGCGTACCCATACTATACTCTCCGGATTAACAAAGTGCTGATTCCCTTTTTCCTTATCTTCTTTGCCCCTCAATGAGATTATCCCACACCCACCCTTCTTCCGCTGTACTCACCAAGGAATTTTCTTTAAGCCAGGTTTTCCAGGCTGTTCAGAGCTCCATCTCAGCTCCACCTTTTTAGAATGGATTCTGGTTCATAGCTTATGTACATTCAGAGAAATTAATTAGCCCACCTCCACCTCACCTTGATGGTGGTTCTGGCTTTGGTTTCATTTTTTAATTTCTACATCAGGTTATTTTAGTTGTTATTTTTTTCCTTTTGCATTTCTTAGTGGTGCAGCATTTACTGTACAAGGGAGCAACCACCTTATACTTCCTCTCAGATTGTTTGGGATGTGACTACTACATTCCTGTGGAGTGTCAGACAATGAATGTAGTCAATAGTTATGTGGTAGAAATGAGAGACTGGGAAAGTTAGCAGTGTGGATCCACAGCAAATATCAATGATGTAGTTTTATGATTACTTGTAGCAATGAGAAAATGTCACCAGAACCCTAGCGTTATTACAATCAATTCAAGACAAACAGGCATCAGCTTGTAGCAATACCCTTTACTGCTTGCGTTAGGCATGTCCACCTGATTTATGGTTACAATGAAAAAAATCATCATCACGTAAAAAATTGAGATGGCGACGTGAAAGACCGCATGACAATTGTGTGAAAATTGTGATATGAATGGGGACTCACAACAGCCTTTCCAAGTCTGAATTTTAGGATACAGACAAATGAATGAGGCAGACAGGGATGCCGCTACATTAGTTCTGAGCACTGCATGCGGATGGGATGTTTTGTGAATAAGGAGATCTTCCTTAAAAAGCCAAAAAGTTGAACACAAACCCGCCAGGCTATCAGTACACAGGGAGTCAGGCAGGAATCAGCTCTTCAAAATATTAGGCCTTCATGCGGAGCAATTTTATTTTTTTGTATCATAAACCCAGGAAATATTTCAATGCCTTTTGTTGAGCTATTCATCTCCACCCGATAGTCCCTCAAAAGATTTATTCACTGACTCCAGCTGACAGGGATTAGCAGATCCAAACCATTTGACCGAGGTGCTCTGCTTCCTGCTGAGTTCTAGGTGTCAAAGACTCACTGAGGATGGACTCTCTTTGCATAGGTGATTTGATAAACAATTAATAAACCTATAAAAACCTAAAAGCAGAACTAGGGAAGAGTCTATATTCAAGAGAAGTTTTTAGCAATAGGCAGTTCACCTGTTCTATTATCACCTTGAACAAATGCATAGATATAATCTGAAGAGAATACAAATAATCACTTGGTCAGAAAACAGGTTTAAGTAGTTTATTCCTGTAAACAATATTTATGACTTAAACATAGATGTACTTAAAGCCCCCAGCTGGGATTAGGCCAGTATTGTGCAAACTGGTTTAAGAGACAGCAGAGAGATTTCTGGCTGGCCAAAGTGTTTATGTTCTTCTTTCAAATGAGCAAATTAAGAGATGGGTGCAATAAAGAAAGTGAAAAAATGGAAAACAGTGTGTAAAGGTATTGGAAAACATGGTTCCTGAGCCCAGCTATGTGAGCAGCTATCTTTGTTAAATGCTTTCTATTTTTAACAAATGTATAAGAAATCAAATGTCAGTAATCTATATTTGCTACCCACCTAGCTAGTGTAAAGTTTTATTTTCAGAGAGTGTGATGGTATAACTTTGGGGTTTAGCATGTGTCAGAGTTGCTTCACTCCAGTGAAGTAAGTAAAATGTGTAAAATGTGTACAAAATTGAGTAACTCTGTACCCACAGATGAACAGGTTGTGCTTGTTTTGAACTTGTAAAAATGGGACCGGTCAACCAAATAGGTGATTTATAAAGAGAAAATGCTACCAGGTATATTCTGTCATGTGAAAGCAATTGGACTAGCCAGTGGGAAGAATATAATGCAGCATGGCAGGCTTTAATTTACCTCTGGAATATATCAGGTACCCTCAGCATTTCCAGATCAGAAATGTTTTGTGATAAGGCTTTTCCCTTTCGGCACCACTTTTCAGCTAGGTATTCCCTTTAACCCTGATATTCTCCTTTACTTTCTCATGGTCTAAACACACCCCTAGAGCTCAGCAATTGTAAATTACACTACCTGTGGCTTTCTGACCAACTTCACCTAACAGTTTTCGTCTATGCATGTAGATCTTTCAGAACTAGCTTATTTCAATCCAGATGTAATCACTTAGTTCTTTAAACCAATTTTGTACGATGGATAATCTTCAAAATAATGTTCGCCACCAAAAAGGTCAAAATATACCATCTATCTCAAATATTGTGGAGTCTTAGATATATTGGTGTGGTATTTTCTAATAAAAGTTTAATTGATAATCATAAATGATTTGTCTGTTTTATTCTCCCTGTGTTTGTAACGCTTTTTCTCCTTCACAAGTCTTATTACCCAAAGTATTTGCTATAGGACCAATTTTGGCCCTACTGAAATTAATGTATACACCTGTTACCTTTGTTGAGAGTGAGAATTAGCACAATTTTAAGCACTCTTGTTCTGTATTTAAAGCCCAGCTAACCACCAGAGTTGTTAATAATAGTTTTTGAACTGTTTATTATTTTTGCTACTGGATCACATGTACCTACACTTACAAATAAAAAAAGGACAAATTGAGTTCCAAAGTACACAGGGATGGGGTTGCTGAAAGTCAGTAGTATCGCAGTCTTACGCTAGACTCCAACTGGCTGCTTAGCTGAAATACCATCCTTTTATGTATTTTGTTCTGGGTTGTTTCTTTGGCTGATATAGGAACTAAATTAAATACAACTGTTTATTCAGGTCATGGTTTTGCTTTCGAATTTGTAGGATGAAAAATGCATCAATAGGTCACTTTTATAATTTCAATTTTTGAAAACAGTGTACAGGAGACTGAACAATTGCAAGCGAAGAGTATTAATTGTGCATTAGTTCAGATTTTAATACAACATAAATTATTGAACAGTATTTCTATATTGAATTAGTGGAGCAAACTGCTGTTCTATTTAAATGAATGCTACTGTTTTTCATGTAAGACCACTGAACACATAAAGACTCATACCAGAGGTGTTATGAAGCAGGTTGTTCCACTGATTTTGACCTACGGAGGTACTGTCAGGGAAGTATGTCTTCCTTAGCTCCAGTAAAGAGAACAGCCTTCCTGGTTTCAGACCTTCACATTTTAAGTTTTAGTTCACCAGGTTGTCTTAGACTTAGTTGTACTAGTGACCTGTCAGCAAGGACTCCCTCGAAGTGGAGGCATCCTTTGTACTCATTTTCTCTTTGAACACTTTGCTTCCATTGAAGAGGGGGCAATGTTAACCTGTTCCTAAGAGCTTCTTTACAGTTTGTGAGCTCTAAATCCTCCTTGAAAAACAAAATAAAACAAATTTAAAAGAAATTACTGCCAAACTTCTCCAATGATCTGGAATTTTATTCCATCCATATACATGCATAGTAACAACATTTGTTGAGAAATTATTTCTATCAGAAGTAGAACATTATCTTTGTGATCACCAGTTGCAGTATTGCTACTTTTATATTTAAATATATCTTATATATGAATTAGATTCATAATTGCAGCATTGAGTTTAGGGTTTTGTTTTAGACTGTGCCTTTCAAAAGATAAAACTGATTGATATGACCTCATTACTTACAATACTGCTTCCAGTAATTTTGTTCATTCTTTATAAAGTATTGCATTTAACAGCAAAGGTTTAAAAATTGAGACAGAGATGCATCAGCGAAAGAAAATACAAGTACTATACAAGAAAAAAATTGCCATCTTCATTTAACGTACGTTTCAGATTAAGAAAGTGGACAGAAACATACTGCTACATACAAATGCAAAGCCTAATGACTAAGGTACTGTATCTGCTAAAATACAAAGTGCAAACTGAGCCCAATTGTTCAAAAAATTGAAATTTTAAGGCGACCTTTACAGCATAGTTGAAACTTCTTTGCAAGTTATATTTTAGCATATACATATATCTGCAACAGCATATAAGAAAAAAAAAATCAGGATACACAAGTGCTTTTGAAGCTATTTCTAAAATGCTTTTCTGTATTGTTTGCGACTATTTTCTTTAAAATCTACTATACAGTGCAAACCATATGTGCTACACAATAACTATACAATAACATTACAAATGACTTTAATATAAAGTTTTTAAATAAAAAATAACATAACTACAGCTATGAATACTGCTGGTAAAATAAATTAATATTTTTGAAAATGGCACCAATAATACACTTTACTAATGGACTGTAATGAAATTACACCTTTAAGTCTTCAACTCAGCAATAGTGAAATCTCCTGATTGTCCAGATGTAATTCAAACAGCTTTCTTTAGACTGTATGGAACAATATGCTAAACACAGGTACCAAAGGTGACCGATTGTTTCATTTGACATGTTCTGCTGCATGTGACGAGCAATAAAACTTCTTATGAGTTATAAAGTTTGAAAGATTGTTGAACTGGATGTCACACAGTCGGCAATACTTTCCACTGCTTGGGGCCTGGGTAGAACCATTCACGCCTTTAGCTATACTAGACAACTGTTCCTCTGCTGTAGGAATTGCTGGAGAGACATTTTCATTTGCAGTTAAGGGATTCTCAGAGATCCATGAAGGAGACTTGTGCCCGTCTTCATGCGGAGGATTCTGGGAAATGTTCTCTTGCTGTGGGTTTGCGGCAGGTCTTTCCTCCTGTTTTAGTCCCCCATTAACTATTACCATGCCTCGGTTTTTCGGCAATAGCGGAAGAGACTCTTTCTTCTGCACAGCACATCCGTTTGAAGGCGCCTGGCCTTTAGGAGATTCACTTTCTGTATTTGTGCTTTGATCTAAATCAGTATTATGAATGACAAGAGAACCAGAAATGTAATCACTTGGCTTTATTCCATAATATGGAGAAAGCTGATCTGCTCCTTTAGCTTTCTTTATTGCTCCAGGGTAAAGGCATTGTGGAAGAAACAAATGTTTGTTTTCTTCTTTTGTAGCAATAAGCTGGGCCGCTTCACTAAAGACTTTTAGTCCTTGAAGTGTTGCTAAGTGTGTGGAAAATAAGTTTCCATTAGGAGAGGACTGTTTCGAGTTTCCGTTTTTCTCACATTTGATTATGCTTCTTTCGTAACTGACATCTGGGCTGTTTCTTTCACTTTCTGGGTTTTGAAACACCTTACTGTCGAGTTGTCCCAGGTCGTTACGCTGATGGGCAGTGACAGGGCAAAAATTCTGCTTGTGAGCCAGGTAGTTCTCTACCTTGTTAAAACTGATCTTGCATACTGTGCACTCATGGTAGTCCAGCAGCCTTTTGGGAGAAGTGGACGTCCTCTCTGACGGGGGTAAGCATTTTTTACTGAGATCTATTGGCACATCCATCTCCAAGCAAGACACAGTGGAGTGGGGAGTATCACACTTTGAAACTGGAACGCACTTGTTAATAGACAGTGATGTTTCCAGATGCTTCGAGACTATTCCTGGAAAGATATCACATCGTGGATGGTAACATTCTCCAAGGCCCTCTGTTGACTCTTGAGTAGAAGTACAAGGATTGCCAAGATTGGCCACTTCTAGAAATCGCTGTTGAACTAGTGGTGGCCTTTGCTCCTGCTCGGGTAGGCACATCTCATACATCTTCCTTCGCTTCCGGGTACGCATTGTTCTCTGCATGGCAGGCACTTTATTGGAAGCGGACCTCTTCAGTGGGGGATCGTGGCGAGTGGCACAGTAATACTGCTTGTGGACCATGTACGTTTCATGTCTGCTGAAAGTAATATTACAAGCTTCACACGTGGTCTTGTTAGGATCACTCTCTCCTTCTACTAAAGGAGCACTGGGATTCTTCACATCAGAAGGTTTTCCGTTTATCTTCTCATCGCCGTTGCTTGCAGTTGACAACTTCTTAGATTGTGCTGTGAAGTCTTTTTCATGACTTTTATTGTTTGTCCCGATCAAATCTAAAACATTGGAAGAGTTTATGCAAGATGTCTGCAGAAGCTGATTCTCTGGATCTGATGTGTGAGGAGCTGCATTCAGGATGTTTATAGAGCTTTGACCATTACTGGGACTTACAGCTTCTGGCATTTTTTCTGGAACACTGGAAAAATCTGGTGACTTTGCCATCTGCTGCCATCGGCTGCTGCAGTAATGCTTTTTGTGTACCAAGTAGTTGTCCAAATTATTGAATGTTATGTTACACTCAAAACATGTAGCCCCTTTGGGCATCAAAGGACTGTAAATTACAGGAGGATAACTGCTACTTCCATGCCTCAGTCTTCGATGGACCAGTTCAGACATTTTAGCTAATATCTCTGAAGCCTGAGGAACCACAGTGATGTCTTGGGGAAAAGCAAATTGGGAAAGAAAAGGTCCCATTGGGAAAGAAGGACCAATATTAGGCTGAACTGGTGATGAAGCAAGTCTTGGACTGGATGGTTCAGATTTTATTTTAGTGTATGAAAAACTCTGTTTATTTGTTGCAGGCTGGGTTTCTGGCCTCTGGTTTGGAAGGAAAAGTGGAGCCTTTTTTTCACATTTATCAAGCTCTGTATCAGAACTTGCATCTTTAGTCTGCATGGTCTTTTGGCTCTGGGGAACATCATTTCTGCTCAACAGGTCCGTTGCTGGCTGTAAACCTTCTTCGTTTCCACTTGGAGAGCGTTCAATGTCACTTTCTCTCTGAATTTTGTTGCCAGAGACATGTAACTCTTGGTGCTGCAGTAGCTCCCTCTGAGTTTGGAAGCCAAAATGGCAGTGATTGCATCTAAAGGCAGCTTGAGTAAGATGCGAGAACAGGTGCTGATGAAAGTTAATCACTGAGTCTGCAGTGTAAGTACAAACTGTGCATTTCAGACTAGCACCGGGCGGGAGAAATTCTTCCATTTTCACTCCTATAGAAAAGAGAAGTAAAATACAAAATAAAGTGACCATTTTGCCCTTCATGAAGTATACTGGAAAATCAGTTGCACAGAAGGTACAAACACAGTGAGGACAACTAATTTTCTCCTGATGGGATGGTATTAGTCACCCTGAACTGGTGACTTGAATTGGTTCAGAATTTCTTTCCTCAAACTGCTAGAGGATATTCCCACACTTCTGCTCTGCTTTGGAGAGCCTTAGTATCTGCATGCATTCAGCAGAGATGAAGGGAAAGAAAGAACAAGGGAAAGGATAAAAATAGACTGGACTTATTCTAAATGAAAAGGTCTTAGAAATTACAGTTTTAACTGAAGGAGACATAATGTTCCCCATACACAGTCACTGGAAATTTTGAATGCACAGAAAGCACATCAAGGTTAAGAGGCTCAAGGTTATGATGTGGCTTGAGGTACAGCCCTCAAACTCAGAGTGCCTGAAAGCCACAGACAGAGCAGAAGTAGCATTTCGAGCATTATTGATGCTCAGCTCTTTGCCCGCATGAGTTGGCTGTAGTGTGGGAACAGGATACAGATCTATCCTCGTCAGAAAGGACTGATGAGTTGCGTTCATTGTGAAGGGAGGAGGAGGAGTAAGACACGGCTTCACCAACATTTTATCTTCCACATATAATGGCTGTAGGCAACTACTGCTGCAATACACCACTTTTTCCTCATGAAATCACTACAGCTTTTTCCCTGTCAAGAACAGTACATTCAAAGCCATCTTACAATCACTGCTGAAACAAAAAAACCCCATGTTTCACAGTATTTTGAAACTGAAAATGCTTTAAAAAGAGATAAGACCAAATTCCTCTACTGCAACAACACAGATTCTGATTACCTGTTAGACAATAAAAACTGAAAAAATATTGGTAGGGATGATATTCGGAATCTAAAATGGATATTTGTTCTGTCTACACACACACACACATATACCATGCCTTTGTCAGGTAAACTAGGTTCGTGACAGTTGGACAATATAAAGCTGTACGAGTATTGTGGCTCAATCTGTGGGAAGTCATTCTGTTGTACCTGGAGGTCCTCACTTCTCCCCTAGCATCAGCGACTCCCACAGTTGAGAGCGACATTTGAATTTGAACTACTCTCAGCCTCAGAGGCCAGAAGGGAGCCAAGGAGATACACAGCACTTTAATCAGCGCTTGTTCCCCGTCAGGCACTTTTTCACCAGGAGGCCATATGAAGCTTTAGCTCCTCCACTGCCATGAGATGGTGTTTCATATGCTTCCACATCATGTGATACAGTCACAGTGGAGTGTCTCTACGGACTCTGCATTTCAGTCGGGGCTCCATGCTCCAGTGGTGTGGCTCTGCTACAGCCCCCAGCGGGAACGGTAACAGAAGTTGAAGCAAACACAGCGCTAGCTTACAGGGCATTTGGAAAAGGAATGTTTCATTCCTACTGCAGGAGCTGTTATAACTTGTGATAATCTGTATAGAAAAATAAAGGTTGACAGGATCTGAAAGAGAGCAAGAATGATTGAACTGACTGGTTTATGACTAAAAAGAAGGGGAAGGCCTGACTTTTAGCCTCTGATCTAAGAAATACCCAAAGATTCTTACTGGAAATTCAGCATCATCTCAGACCTATGTCTTTCAAGGAACACAGATGCTTATCTCTAGATTGGAAGAAGACAGGGTCACTCACAGCTCATGGCTGAAAACCCTCTTGACACCTAAGCCAATGGTACGTCACTAAATGCAAAGAGCTGAAGCAACACTTTTACACAATGGCTAAGATTTCAGAATTTTCCCCTGCTTGGGGAGAAATGAATTTGTTATCTTCCAAGAGTACCTGGTTTTAATTACTAGGCTGTAAGACATGCTGGACTGCATTCACCTGCTCTTGTTGAAGCTGCTCCTACTGTTCCGCTGGTTCACTGAACAGTGAAATATTTGCTAGGCAGGAGACAGAAAATGGCAATAGCCTGACATTCAAAGTTAAGATCTGGAAGCACAAAAAGATCTGACCTCTAAATGAATGGCTAAGTGTTGTCCGTGTTGTCTACATAAGGAAGCTTCTCACTCAGCACTCTTCTAGTCCTGTTCTGGGAGGTACCAAACTCTTCCAAGGCAACATGATGCCCTCTAGATTTGTAATTGCTGCCCAAGTATCAGAGGAACATTTTTCACTTCACCAAGTCCACAGAGTAGACTCGCACTCCCCAAGGAATTTTTACACTGCAGCCGAATAAGGCTTTCTTCTGTGAATAAAGCACACATTAGTGTCCTCTGGACTCCATCCATTTAACAGGAGGATCAGGTACTCCTGCAGGGCCCTTGCCTCTTTCCAGACACAGCTCTGTACGCTAAACAGCCAACACACCCATAACCTGACACTGTAATCTTTCTTATTTGTATGTTTTCTGCTACTGAAAACTCCAATGCAGAATGTTCTGCAAACTCATAACTTGTGTTTCCAGCCCTAATTCAAAACAAATTCAAACAGCACACTCAAAGGACCTTCAGAGAGGGAGATAAGATTCCTGCTGAGTTCCAGATTTTTAATCTCAGTAATTCTATAATCCCACTTTCCATGTATCTAGTATTAAAATTTTAACAACATGGACAAAGAAAATACTATCCCCATTTTATATTTATAAGGACGGAAAAGAATATTGTTATGAAACAAGAAGTTTTTATGAAATAAGTGTCCTGGGAAAAGCACACAGAGTTTGGACCCTGGTCCTTAAAGCCCCCTGCCTAAGAAGCCTACTCTAGGACCCCAAGATCTTATTTCAGAAGGACTTGCTCTCTGGTGGTGTGTATTTCTCCGCTGAGCATCAAAACAGGGTAGCTAGAGACTGTAGTCTAGCAGACCCACGTTTGGTGGATGGAATCCTGAAGTAATTGATTGAATCTCTCAGAGATCAAGCAGCAGCAGTCTAACTGTGTCTGGATTCCTGAGCATTTCCAGTAAAGAAATGCTGCCTGTATGCGTGCATACACACATTAAGAGAGAGACAGCATTCAAATGAGGATTAGTAGACAAGAGAAATGACACTGGTTACCTGGGAGAGGTGCTTGGTGTAGAACAGAGGTCAGAAACTGTTGACATTTGGTAGTATCTACACCCAATGCTTGCATATATTTGGAGAGACATTGATCCACTTAATAGCTATAGTGAATAATTCTTCAAATAGCTAAATCTAGAAGATGATACAGGAAAATACATGGTACTTACCACTGTGAGAATTTAGGTGCATTTCCAGAGCTCTTGCGTTAGAAAAACTTTTGGTGCACTGCGGAAAGGGGCAGACACTGGATATCTGCTGAGCACTATCTTCGTTCTCCTCTGACAGCTGGGGCCCCTCTCTTTGCCTCCCGCTGCAGTAATACATGAGATGGGCCTGCAGGTTCCGCTCACTTCGATACCAAATGCCACAGGATTTGCAGGGGAATATGTCCTCTGCAAGCAAATATAACCAGGTGCAGGTTAGCCGCGGTGCACACAGTGCCAACCAATTAACACAGCTGGATTAATTCCCCTCACTTCCCTATTAAACGCATGCTTATTTAATAAAATATTGAAAACAGAGCCACGGGTTTATTAAAATGTCACTTGCAGGTGAGAGACTGAACATGGGAGACAGTTGTTTCTTTCAAAAGGAGAATTTAAAAATAATTACTAAAAAAAACCCAGCTAGAAGTTTTTGGCATGTAATTATTTAAAAAAATGAAATTGTTTGTTGTGAATATGCAGTACTAATTCAAGAACTAAGCTGTATTTCCAATACATCGCTACTCAACAGGTGACATCTTTCAATTGTGCTTTTTTTCTGTGTGCACAAGCCTTTCCAGCATCGGGCCTTGGAATTTTTGAGTGCTAATGGCAGATCATTCCGAAGAATGTATATTTTCAGAATGCTTATGCAGTTATTACTGTAAAATCCTGTTGCTCTGATATCCAGGAGGCCAGACTAGATTACATTTCCTTAAGATCCTACACTGTTGAATGTAATATTATAATAAACAGCACTTTTATTTCCTGGGTTCCTGTTGTTATTAATATTAAAAGTTAAAATTTCTAACGTACTTTTGTCCTCTTGTTTTTGGTAAATTGTTACTGTTCCACTTTTCACTATGCAAAAGGGATATTTGCTAAGAAAAACTGCAATTTTTTGTTGTCTTCTATCCCAAAGTGTCAGCACCCCCTCCGAGGGCAAGACAATGCAGAGGTTGCACAGAGTGCTTCCCAGCAGCAGAGGGAGCAGATATTTTGATCATGTGCTGAAGGCTACATTCTTTACTCATGTGAAGAGTAATAATGAATACTGTGTATTTATACAAAGCAGATAGATATTTGGTTGTTAATATCCTGTCAGGATACCTACACAGTACACGTTGTGTATCTGTCTCAGAAGGACAAAAGACCTGTTTGATCTTTCTGAAAGCTGAACTTGCCATCCTATCAGTAAGAACAAGGAAGAAATCCCAGCCCTTTAGGCTGCATCTACATTACTAAATTGAACAGTGACAGACTAGAGCACTGGAACTGTTTATATTGTTAAATCACAAGAATGGTCCCTTCCACACTTTTGGCCTAAGTCAGTTAACACCTTCCCCATTCCTGCATACATTTCAGGAGTTACCACGGGCCTAGGATCATTCCCTGCAACTGGTTTGGACACTTCTCACCTGTTTTTGAGACTAAGAGAGGATAAAATTATGAGTGCAGCCAGACTGTGCCAGCTGACCTCAGGATCAGTGAATGGGCAGCTGCAGTCACCATCAAAACACATCTTGGTCAACATCAAAACTCCCACTGACTTCAGAATGCAAAAAGCTGCTAGTGATTGTAATTAACTTACTCTTGAAGAATGGCTGGCTGCTCTGAAAATGTGGCATGTGTAGCTGATGATGTAATTCATTATCATTCATGACAATTTATGTTTAATTTCAAATATTGATGTGTATAGGACAACTGCTCTATTCCAATTCCTTTGGGTGAACAAAGTTGAAGACTCTAACCCATTGAAATGGATGAGTGTTTTATTTGTTAAATATCTACAAAAGTAGCCAAAATTTACATTGCTTAGTTTGCTTCTCTGACTGCATTGCTAATGCTTGTCTATTTTTCTGCTCATGAATTTGCATAAAATATTTTCACCACTACCAGTTTCTATTTCTCCCTTTGCCACTGAACAATTGTGCATGAGTTTAAGACACAAACATTTAATGGAGCAGTTAGTATTTCAGTATATACCACTATTAAAACATTACTGATACAGCTTGCATCATCTGAAATGTCCGTCTGATGTGAAAGCTGACATTTCAGCATTTGTTTTTGGCTTCAAATGGTTTTAAAAAATTGAATCGAGGTTTCCACAGAACAGAAAGTCCAAAAGTAGTAATAGGAAATTCTGATATGGGCAACATGTCCTGTTTGAATTCATTTGACTGCATTCCATCACAGAATTGAACTTTCTGATTATCTTAATGAATTTGACTTCCAGCCATCTTTATTTCCTATGGGCTAGATGGCCTGGACAGTCTGTAGCTCCAGTTATGCACGGTGAATATCTGACTCTCATTACGTGCCATGCAGAGGAAATGCATTTGAAGAGTTTTGCACGGTGAGAGGATGGAATTCCAGGGAGAACAATGTTTAGGGATGGGATCTGAAACTACTACTCCCCTAAAGCAATGCAAAATAGATAAAGGCTACTTGAAGTTAATGTTTTAATTCTTTAAAAGCAGAATAATTCAATTTGTTTCAATGGATAGTTTCCAAATATTTCAATGGATCAATTCAGGAAATTAAACATTCAAGCTCAAGCTGAATGACAGGTGATATTGTAATTTTGATTTTTCAAATAGAAAATGTTAGGAAACATTAAAAGAAACCCTACAACACTTAATTTTTCTAGAAACTGATTTTTTTTCAGAGATCTACCAAGAGAATGGTTAAGAGAGGTCTCACTACAAATCTAGAGGTGCCTTCAGCATATTACTGGACTTGCATCTAGCTCGAGACTTTACTGAAGAAACTGAATTTCACCAACTCAGCAATGAAATGTGGAAACAGCCCCATCTGGTCAGAGGCAGAGTCAGAATCGGGGTGGAAAGTTCTGGACAGTGAGACTTGCTACTTTAGCAGCCTCCTGGAGTTAAGAGTACAGACGTTACTCCGAGTTGCTGCTAAGCCTGTATAGCAAGAGCTGATGCACCATAAACTTAAGAGTCCTCTTAGCAGCAGAAGTAGCAATGACCAGTGCAGCTTTCCACGGCTCTGCAAAAGGCAGTGCTGGCAGCAAAGGTGTTTCCAGAAATATGATGCTGTAGAAATCTGACTACTTTGCCAAAGCCCAGAGTTGGCCTCATGTAGATTTGCACAAAAATACAACCTCAGCTGAAACAAGCTGTGAATGAGTCTTTGCCCTTTAGGCTAGGTAACTCCCTCCCTGGTGGCTCCCTTGCAGTTGTTGGCTGTAAACACTGGTCTGCCCTAACTGTGGTAACTTGGTGGTCCATTTTAGGGGCTTCCGACACCTTTTGGAAAGGTCTTGTACAGTGCCAATTCCTGGTTCTGTGAACAGGTATGTCAGCTCACAGCAGCCCCACTGCTGGAGTAAAAATGAATGCGCTTAGCTAAAGGGTTTGAAGTTGCTGCCGACACTCTCTGGAAGGGAGGACTTGGATGACTTGGACATTTTAAGGTTTATCTTTTAAAACAGGCTAACAATAAATGTGTAGCTATTAAGATTGTTTACCCAGAAAATAAGCAATTACCAAAAAAAAAAAAAAAAAGGAAAACACAGAATGAAATGTGTTACCATAGATATTTTAATTAGTCCTGTCTGAAGAGCCTGAAGATGGTGTGACTGTTCAAGACACGGTGTGATTCGGTGTGAGCCTGAGTGGCGGATCACGTGCTTCCATGTGCATTCACACCTGAAATACTGTGTTCAGTAGTTCGCTTTATCTAATTACTATACTTACAAACCACAGGAAGCATGGGGAAGTGCTCCAACATGGGGTCTAAATGGACAGGCTTACAAAGTGCTGAGAGCAAAGGATGTGCCACAGGTCTAAGTGATGACTGGTAAGGATCATGGTAACAGCTAACATATTTGAAAAGCACTTAGAGAGGAGGGTGAGGAACTAGGGCTATATAAAGGTAAAAAGTAGTAATAAGAAGAAGTTAAAGAAATGAAATTTAATTCAAGCTGAATTGTCCCAGTTCAGGAACTGACTTATCATGTACTCATGTCCCTCCTCCCTAAGGACAGCACTTAATTACATGCTGTTTTTTGTCCATGATAGGGTCTACTGATGTCCAGATGACATAAAAACATTTTGGGTAGCCACATGGAGTGGAGATACTACAATAAATCAGGGCTCCTATAAGGCATAATCTCCGCTGCATTTTGAAACAGCCACTGAAGAGATGTGTTCTTTCTTTCCATTGAGTACCATGAATTATTGCCAGAAGCTGCAGCTGTAAGCAACAAGCTTACTTGAGCAGCAGAGGCTGGACTTTGTGAGCTAACAGGCCTAGCTTAGCTACTTTTTTAACAGTTTCTGATCCTATTGCCTCTGGGAGCAGATCACAGAACCTCCACATGAGGGCGGGTCAGATACTCTGGGTGAGGCTCTTGCAGAGCCCAGCTGCCAAACCTCTCTTCTTCCTCCTTTTATGTCTGCGAGTTCATCTGAGACGGTGGGGGAACAAAAGCAGGCTTTGAGCTGTGGCTTTTAAGTCGTGTGGTTTCTGTGGTCTTGAATTCACTATCGCTGTATTAGCTCTTCGTATGTGCCTTAAAGTACTGCTGTTTTAAAAAAACGCCAGAGAATAGTATTCATCACTTACTGTTCACAATAGCTGTAGGCAAAATAGATGCCATTGCAGCTTGTTGAGGGAGCAATTGTATTGAGTCCAGCAGGCGTGCAGGATACATCCCTTCTGTGAGAGTCATCTGACTAGCAGCTTGCAGCCTTGAGTCAAAATCTACAACAAAGGCAATCAGCTCTTCACCCTCTGAGATGGCCTTGGTTGTGGTACACCAAAGCTGCCCTCCTACGGGAAACATAAAAGCAGAAAGATTTAATTGACGATATCAGATTCCAGAACTTAAAACATCAGTGCCATATATTCACACTCTTTTTTTAGATTTCAATGGCTTGTTCAAGGTAAAGAGGCAAATAATTTTTCCTTTTACTGTCTTCCTTCTATCAATATAGGAATTTTAAATGTATAAGGATAACAATTTAAGGATACTTTTCCTAACTATTTGCAGCATGAATATTCATTTTAATATTTCATTTTGTCTCCTAAAAGGCCAGCATTATGAAAATCAAGACATAGGTGAAAATATTTTATATGGCACTTTTCTCATCATTACTTTTCACCAAACTTCCTGTATATTTTTTTATACCTCCAAGTTTGTTTTATTTTGAATACCAAATCACAGCACAATAAAACCAAACAGCTGCAAGAAAGAAATCACATTTCCTCTTAAGGGCGTTCTTCCCCTGCCTTATGTTTGCCGCCCTTTCTCTAAAAAGTCTTCCCTTATGTAATATTCTTCGTAACATGACTGCTTTATCTCTGCTTACACTGACTGAACTTCCTGAAAAGAAGATATGCCAAAGATCTGTTTCATAAAGGCTTATTCAAATAAAGGTTTGTTTAAAAGGGGGGGGAGGTGAAAGAACTTTCATCAAACAGTAAGATACACTATAGCTCTGCGCTGCAAATGTCACGTGTAGTGCATTAAAAAGAAAATTAACTATGCGAGTACATCTACTAATGTATTTGAATGCGATAGTGAATGCTCATTTATTTAACATGTTTAGACAGGCAAAGCACTTATATTGTGTTATCTACACTCTCAGGCCTAGATACATATCCAATACAGTTATGCCTGAAATAATGTTGCATACTTTATACGTTATAAAGCTTTTTTTTCTCAGGTTTTGTATATATAGAAAAAGCTATATGTTGTATTCATTAGGCAAGCAAAAACTGTACTCATTTTGATAAGTAATATTGCTGTGTTTATCTTTCGGCATAACTGCCTTTTCAACTGCACTTCATTTTTTTCCCCTCAAAGAGATTATAGTTTTAAAACAACTTGTTGCAAAAATCTGGTAGAGGAGATAACAACAGTGTATGATATGCCACAGCTAAATGGAAGAATTAGGACATTGTTTTAGAGAAATCTTGGACAATTAATTAAACCAGTCTATTAGCTTTCAAAGATGAGCAAACAAAACAGCATCAGTGACAATGTGTTTCAGTGGAAAAATAAAGCTAAGCTTCCAGACCTCAAAGTGGTGTAAAAGTTTCAAAGCAGAAAAGTAGCTTTGTATTCACCCGTCGGTAATACAGCAGTTGAAGGTGGCTCTGAAGTTTACAAACAATTTACTGTGATGGGACCAAAGCATACTAAGGTTTACTACCCTCCAAAATTACAGCATTAAATGGTGCAAATCTGAATAATTCCCTCTAGAGAATAAGAAGATGAAATGTGAAGATAGTGCCATAAATGTCTACAAACACAGAATCCTACTGCCCAAGCAGGTATTCAAACATTTGAAGAGCACAGACTGACTTATTGCCTGATATAAGTCAGGAGTAAATATACAGAAGCCTTCAGTGTTAAACTGGTATAAAACCTGTTCAAGAGAGAACCAGGCTAAATTTCTTAATTAGTCTCATAGATAAAAATACGTGATACACACGCTGCAGTTTGAAAACCTGAAACTGGGTACTCTCACTGCAAACACCACACAGTTCATTTTCTGGGAGGAACAGGGCTTCCATTATTAACATGCACTTCTATTTTATTTATATACAGAAGGTGTTAACAATCAACCAACATGTTTTACTATATTTTAATATAGAATAAGAGCTCTTCCTGGACTGTATTATTCACTGGATTTCTTAATAAAATGAGTCACTGCAGAAGAACCAACTGAGACTTTCTCTATCCCAGCAAACATCTTGACACGTTGTGCCCTTGGGGGAAAAAAAAAAGAAAAAGAAAGTGTAGTTGATTACTGGGTCTCCAGCTGCAATCAGTCTGGATCAGCTAAAAGGCTCACTCAGTCTCCTGGTGTTAGAGCTCCTCAGGGTGTTGACTCATGTCCAGCACCAGATTAAACTCGGCCAGCTGAAGCGAGCAGTGACCTCCGCTGCCGGCTCCACCCAGCTCCTGGAGGCTGTCACACCTACGGCAGGCACAGCTGAGTGCGATGTGTGACAGCTCTGGAAGCACAACAATCTCTAGCTTGGCTTATTAAAGGAAATCAGAACTACAGAAGTTTAATCCACTGCTGCACTTGAATACCAACCTTCAGCCCAGCAGGATTCAGATCCAAGAATTACATTTTGTTCTTGTTCATCCCACTCTATAGAAAATGAGGCATTTAAGTGATCATGACATATATGTCAATGTTTTCATCAGTACATGGTATCGTGTAAGTTAAATCCCCAGATGAACTCCTAACTGATGCATTCTTCCGGCTACTGGAAATGCAGTATACCACCTCTGCAGCAACAGTCACCCACAGGGACAGGGCACAGTACAGTCCCCTCTTGCCCCCTTCTATGCTTGCTTGCACAGGGTAAGGCAATAGCTGCTGTTTTGAAAGATGCAGACAACTTTATTCCCCTTAGTGCAGTGAATGCAAATATGCTGGCCCTCATGCACAGCAGGAAAACAGTGGAAGAAAAGTCTTCTTGAGCCTTCTACTGCATGGTCAGGGAAATGGCATGCAGAGAACCTGGCAAAGGCTTCCACATTTAATAGGATGTTCCAATCATAACTATCATAGGAACTATTATGCTGTCTAGACACCCTTGTCAGGGATCAGGGCTTCCTTACAGGTAGTGGTTACAAAACAGGAAAAAAGTTCTTGCTTCCCACAAACATCTCTACAAGCTAACACACAACTGACATATACACAGTAGTTTCTCAGGAGCACATCATCTTTTTGTAAAGCAAAGGGCAGTGTTAACGACAGATTTTCAAAAGGATAATAAGGAAGTCTTTGCCAAGTACCGGTGGCAATGGAGGAGGAGACAGGAAGATGTTTGCTTGAAATATTTGCAAAGTCATGAAGATTTCATAAGGAAACGTAAAGGCCTGTTATTGATATGAGATGAAGTTCTGACTCATCTGGCTAGAAATTTTTTAACCAACTGTTCCTTTTGTCAGAAAAAGCTTGTGGGGGTGAAATGGTTCTAACAAAGCTTTACCAGGCCAAGTTTCTCAGTCCTAAGACAGACGCAGTCATCAGAAGAAGAGAAAGGAAGAATGTCCAGATAAGCTCTAATAGTGATGAGTGACTGACAGTGCCTCAGAAATGAAGCTGCGGTTCTGTTATTCGGTTAGAAGGTAAGACAATGGTAGACTGGTGATTTTGGCCCTCTTCTCGCCCGTAATGAGTACACTGGTCATCCATTTATACTGAAAAGGGTCTTACTGGTTTTATATGGTGGGGTAAGGAAAGTCTTACTCTTGTTCCAGTGCTGAAGAGAAGTTTTTGAAATACCAAAAGGCTTTGTGACATCGGAAAGCTGTTTTCTCTACACGTCTAGTTCTGACTCTGTGAAATTGAAAATAAGCTTCTTGAGCCTGCAATATATTGTTTTATATCTATGGTTAAACCAAAGAAATTTACGTGATATATAATACATACGTGTCAAGCAGAAGAAGAGAATAAAAATAACCATAAACACTATGTATTTATTTGAACTCTTTTCCTAGTTCACATTGCAAGGAATTAGAAATGCTCATTTAATCATCGAAAGTTGGGAAAGTTAAAGAATATCATGTTGTGCAAACTAGAGCAAAAAATTACATTCCAATTGCATTGGCATGAGTTCTTTATCAAACGACATCAGGCACTGAAGCAGCTATCTGATACCTTCAGAGCTTCCACCAAATGGAAAGGTTATTTCAGGATTCTCTTCTTTGTCTGCATCTTTCACTGCAAATATTTCTGCTGCTTGGAAAAAACCCAACACCCTTAAATAAAAAAATAAAAAAAAACACAACCAACTTTCTATGCAAAGGAAAAAGTAAGGTCCTGATGTCCCTGAAAAACTGTGGACTTACTGTTCTTTGTAATGTTTATGATCAAGATTCTTGTGCAAACAGATCTGGTTCCTAACAGGAAGCTTATAAATCATACTCATAATTGCTGTCAAAACTGCAGTGGAGTGTACTGCAAGTTTCGATAATAAAGAATTGAGTCACAGTTCAAACTTGATTACATTTTGGAAATTCATGCTGCTCTTACAAGAATCAGTGGTCTTAAATATCTTCTTCTCCTGCCAAATTTTTCACTTGCACTTTTTATTATTTATGAAATCAGTGTCTGCACAATGTCATGCAGACCTCTGCTGATAAACTCTAATTAAGATTAAGACAAGCCTTTTGGAAAGGATCCCATCATTAGCAAACATGATAAACACAAAAATACTCCCTACTTGTCAACCAGGAGCAATTCGGTAACCTAACAGTATTATCTGTTGCTAGGCTACAGAGCTGACAAAGCTTCAATTATATTGTATGGCCATACCTATAGAATACTGTATAAGCAAAATGTATCTAATATAAAAGCATTTAACTTCATCCATGCTATCTGTAATTCATGGCTTCTTTCAATGGCAAAAATCAGGTTAATAATTACATAGCATGCTGGAAAAAATCTTAGCAATGTGTCATGTTTGCACAATTTTTTCTAATTTATCTCTATGATTGATGGACATTTGCTTTGTAAAAATAATAAAATGCAAGCAATGGGATGCTGTAAACCACAAACGCAACTACATCTGGGCTCATCAAGATATGGAACCACACTCAGTATAAAAAATATATAGTAAATTGAACCAATTAAATCATATTTAGATGCAGTAATACTCTATCTTCTATATTCAGAATAAGGAGTACTGTGGTGATAGATATGCATGCTAATACAAAACTTTATTTTATGTAGGACAGACATCTAAAATACAAGAGAAACTTGCCCCCTTTTTTTTTTTAAACAGCCCTTCATTATTTCCTTCTACATTTGGAATTTTTTTTAAGCAAAGTGACTTCTATTATCCTATTAGGAATCAGCAATTTGCTCTGAAGATTTAACTAAAGCCATGGCCCTTCACCCGTTCTGAGTCTCAGAACCCCACAACACTTCCAGGGAAGACACAGACCCCAGCACAGTGAGCCTTCTGACGGTGGGCTTCTTTTTCTTCCACTTATTTTTTGCAGACCTTAAGGAGTGATCATTTGGGGTCTGTGGGTCACAGTCTGAAAAAAAATATATTTAAGGACGGACTCCCCTATTAACTCCACTGGGAGAAAAGAGCTTCAAAATGGATGAAACCATAAAGCCTCTTGATTTATACTGTTGCTTTTAGGAAAAGTGACTTAAGAAAGCAAGTAGCTAAAAACAACGTTTCCATTGAGTACAGCTGTTTCATGGAAGGAAGTGCAGCTATTTTTTCACAGATGAAGAAGCATAACGACAATATAAACATATTCAAAGGCAATCCCAGGTTTCCTGTCTTTAGGATTACTCGGTTTTCCTTGCTGACCCATTTGAGTCTAGTTTTTTGACCCAGAAATGGCATACATCTTTCATAGAAATTTAGGAAATCAATGGCAATTTCTATTAAAACCAATTTTCAGTGCCAGTTAATTTAGAAGTACTACTTTCGTGTAGTAAAATTTGTGCTTACTGGATTTGATTGTGTTGCTGCAACAACATAATAGCCCATTTCCTGTACACACATCTTTTTGCAACAAGGGTCAAAAGACTATCAGAATTTATTTAAACAACACACTGTTACTCTTAGTGACTTTCAGGCACCGTCAACTGAATTAAACCTTCCTCTCCCAATGAAATATTCCAATCCGTAAAAAATAATGCTTTTTAGTACTGGTAATGGAGGTTGGAGTTAATTTATTATCTTCCCTCCTTTGTTGCACAGGTTAAGCATTTAAGCAGAATTTGCACATCACAATAGGATGGGATCTTCATATTTGGGTTCCTCCTGCTTCTCACCCATGGGGTTGTGACGACTCAGCATAATGAATGCCATTTCAGTGCGGCAGAAGTTACTGGGCAGATCTCTAATTTCTGACATGAACAAAGTACATATATCTGTATGTAGACACATTGTTTAATAAAAAATTATAATTAATTCAAATCCAATACTGTTGAAATTTTTGACAGTAGAGTGGTACAAGGAACAGAACTTATAAATTATGTGTGCCCCTTCTTTGAAAAATGCTTTGGAGGTTTCTTTGTGCATTGGCAAATACAGTAGGAATATGAGGTATTGTGTGGATCCTCCTGCACAGCACCTGATAAAAGAATAAAGAGCTGTGACATATTCTTAAAACAATAGAGGAATTAAAGAGAAACAATGGGCCAGCTGCTTCATTAATACAATCAAAAGAGAGCCCAGCACAGAGGAGTCCAGATAATTAAGCACTACTCTTTTAGACCTTTTTTCTATAATAAAATTGCTAAAAATTTATTAACTACTTCATAATTGTTAGATAGATCTATGTACTTGTTTATTTAGGTTGATTAATGCCTTTTCAGTATTCTACAACATGCCAACTCATGGTTCATACAAGTTTTTGAATAAAATAATGTAAGAATAAGTGATATAGATCTGTGGTATATACAGCAATAAATCACAAGCATTTTGTGAACAGTCTTTCCAGTTGCTAAATAATTCTTCACATTTTTCACATGCATACATAAAATACATACTTTGCACCGCATTTTTGCTATTCATGTATTTTAATGCCGGGGTTCCAACCCTCTCTCTGTGAAGTGTCTCAAAAATCACCCCTGCAAATTCAGACTTCTCAAACTCTCACAAAAAATAGTTTTAGTGCTACATTATTTCCTAGCATCTTCTATCACTTTTCCTTGTTTACTGATCAAAGGAGATTGCCAGAAGTACCTGACCTTTAATTTTAACTAAACCACCGCATATTATAAGCCTGCAGTGTACTGACTGCAAAAAATGTAAAATCTATTATAGTCTATAAAATTAGACCAATACAGTGGACAAACCAGTTCTGTTGCCGCTTTTACTATTACCTTTATGTTCAGCATAAAATATGGAGCCTGCTTCATTTTTAACTCACTGAACAAACTGCAAAATAAAGGAATTGCAATGATATTTTTCAGAACAAAACAACAGAAGAATACTCAGCTTAAAGGCATTAGCCAAATTGAAGGCGGCAGCTTTAAAATCCCTGCATTTTGAGATATAAAATGTCTGACCAGAAACAGGAAAGAAAAATACTCCTTCAAGAATATAGCTCTTACTCCTGCACCTGAGTCAACGTGAGCTTTGGGCCTGACTTCAGCTTAGTCATATGCTGACAGCTGACAGTGTTTTTATCTGAGTAGATGATTTTATAGCTGTTAAAACTGTCAGGCATTATATACCTGATAAAAAGAAAAATATTAAAGGAACTTGCCAGTTCTAGGGGAGTGAAATCCCAAACTTGGCACCTCTGTGTCAGTGTAAGGGGTAGGCCCTTCCCTCGCTGCAGTACAACTACTGCTAACATCACGATCTGTATTGCAGCAGCTCTCGAATTAATACTGCAAAAAGCTTGATCAGCCGAACCCCAAAGGAAGCACACTGTTTCTGAAGAGCAAGGAGTATAACAAACACTTAGATTTGACCACTTGTTTTTTCCGCTCTTGTCTGTCTGCTTTGTGTTAGTTTGAGGATTTCTGTATGTTTCCTCCAATTAAATGCCCGGGTGTAACACTCAACAGAGTTCTATTAGGTAAAGAGGCAAAATAGATTAGTGCTCCGAAAATATTCACGCGAAAATAACGTGGTAATTTTATTTGCCATTTTCCCCCCTGATAGAGCTGTCACAGCTTATTTACCACAGGGGGAGACAGTTAAACCCATATCCTTAGAAGTTCTATGCATTTAAGAGGCTTATATATCTCTTCTGGGACCCTCGTTCAAATCCTGGGCTAATCAGAGTGAATACATATCTTTCTATTAGATGGCTCTAAAGTGTCTTAGGTGATATCAGTTCCTGGTGGACGACAGTCCACAGCGTAAAACTATTAAATGTTTGGCACAAATGGCAATACTTATGGAATGAAGCTGAAAACTGTAATATCCTCCCACATCACAAGAAGTTAAGTCTGCTGCTCAGAGGCTGAAATTAAAGCCTGCCACAAATGCTAAACCTGTTATATTTCGTTAATTCAGCATAAACTCAAACAAGGAAGTCAAAGGAGTTCTTTCACAAGTTTACCAATTTCTTCCTTTTTTTTTCTTTTCTTTCCAACTTCTTCTGTTTTGAATTGAGTGCTACACCTTTTTTACATTTGAATTGGGTCTCACTTGAGTGTTATTTCAGAATTTACTAATCCTTCAGAAAGGAAACGACAAACAGCTTGAAAAAAAACGATAAACCCTTGCTGACACTGCCCACGTTGCACTCCCATCACCACTGCAAAGGAGCTAGGACTTATTGTTGCAGCAAACTCATCTCCCCTTTTACTTTTTACAGGATCAGTGAATGGGCACTCTCCAAAGAGCTTCCCAGGAGACATTCCCAGGTGACCCCCACTGCTTCCACCAGCTTTTGTGGATGTACCAGGTTTCAGACAGAAAGAAAATGGACCAGGGAAACCAACTACTCTGAAGCAGGGCTTTGGATACACACATTCCTACAATCCCTGCTTCCCCAACAGCACAGCTGTAAGGTGACCTTTTTGTAGCCTTACAAACACAATCATGCCTGTGGATTGTCTTTTCAGAGTTATTTTGCGAGACTGGAGTGTATGAAAAAAGGAGGTGATTAAATGAGACAATAGATATGCTTTAATGGCACCTCTTTCTTACAGAGAAAGCAGAGTACGCTACATCTTATCAATGGATTTTCTGCTGCCTTGCACCTGCTGCTGTAGGGCTCATTTCTTGCCCTTGGGCAAATGTAGAGTGAATGGCAAAGGCACCTGAGCAGGAGGAAGGATTATATAGAGGGAGCCGGATTGATAGGTTGTGTTTGTAAAGGAAAGAAACACATTAAATAGAAGGACAAATGGCAAAGCCATAGAATGGCAAAACCAAAGTAAAAAATAAATATCAGCTATGAGACCTGGTTGCTTATTCAATACTGGGGCCACACTCCAGAAGAAGCTCAAGGCTGTGCGTGAAACAAAAGCCATCTTTTCTAATGAACAGAAGCTGGAGCATTTAGTTGTGTGCACTGTAACCCTGAGAAAACAGTTGCTATTGTTGCTAGTTATCTTGGACCTTTCCTCACGTTAACGTTCAGCTCACAGGTTGAAGTTCAGGAACTTGTTTACCTCAGCTGTAACAACCATGGAAGCAAAGTAGCACTTCTTGATTCAAAAAAAAGTCCTGCTCCCACTTAAGCCATTAGAACATTTTACATTGGCTGCAGTGGAAACAAGACTGTGACGAATCAGTGGCTCTCTTACTAAACAAACAACTAAGTAAAAGGCACTAAAAGTAGATTTGAATGTTTAATATGTTCTAAAATGTACATGTCATAGAAGCTACAACAAGCATCTAACCCAGTCTTCTCTATTTATAAAGTACCTCATTTAAAAAAACCACCACACACACACACACAAAACCCACACCAAAACCCCAGATTTCCTCCAGATGTGTTAAAAACCAGTATTATAGTTCTGCCTTTTGAAGTAAAAGCTAGAAGTAAAAAGTACTGAAAACTCGCAACGATCAAAAGCATTTCCACCTTCCAACCTATACACAATGTCCAAAGTAAACAAGCATTGCAAACCACTGACACTCTACCGTTTAGTTCATCTAATGAGAGAGACTGTTAACAGCAGAAAGCAAATCCTGTAATGGTAACAGCAAGACTGAGCTACTTCTGGTCACAACTGAAATAAAAAAAGATTAGGAATGAGCAAAGAGTTAAGACTCTTGCAGTACACACTAACATGGATTAGCAATTAAAGAGGATTCTGTACTTGATGATTTCTTCCAAAACAGGCTTAATAAGAAATACCAGTTTACAGAGCATCATACAGGTGCATAGGAGCTGCCATTCTGCCTGCCTGGTCAGCATGATTTCTAAATGGCCAGGAAAGAAGTGACTGTATACCCAAAGGCAAGCTGTCAAAATTCAGGCTGCAGCTGATAAACTGATTACAAAGCTGCTTAAGACTTTGCTTGTAAACAAAAGCATTTATCAACTAATAATTTGCAATAAACTGATGTAACTCCCAGCTGAGCCCCAAACTGTAATTGTCTTTACCATCTGCCTATTAAAATACCATTCTTCATCACCAAGCAGGAGCAGAAGGGAGAGAATCTCCAACAACTACATAAACTTGCATGCTTATAAATAATCTGTGAGCATTTCACATGTTCATTATGATTGCCAGGTTTTGTATACTTCATTTTCTCTTTTTCAGAGGCAAAGAGGTGCTGTAAAGTGGCAGAAAAGAAATTAATAAATACTGCCTGGTGCAAGAAAAAAATTATGTAAGTTCATCATACTCTGCAGTCTAATTTTTTTCTCTTTTTGCTACTCCATAGGAATATCATGATGGAAGCCCCCTCAAGCACAACTTTGCAGATTAAACTCTCAATTTCTTTTCAACTTGTCAGTTTTCATTACCTTTCTTTCTTATGCATTCACTTCTTACAGCTGCTTCAATGGGAAGCCAGTTAAAGCGTACTGACTCCCCAGGGGGGAGTCTGCCGGGGTCTTGAGGGATTCTGCAGACTCCGTGGACCTCTACAGGGTCACGCTTAAGAGCATTTTGCCTATCTCGTTGAGAGGCTTTCTGAAAATTAAGTGAATATACATGCTTTTATTTTCTAGCTATTGACAGCCTTAGTCCTGAGAAAGGTGGTAAAGTTTAGACAAAGTTCAAAATTAACCAATTCAGATGCTCTAAAACTGACACACCCCGAAGGAAGAATCACTTTGCTAAATGCCTAAAATATTCAAGTATGAGGGAGAGAAAACAGGAGAATTGATACCGTGCAGAGAGCGGCAGCCCCTCAAGATGTGTCTGCATTAAAAATTGAATTTAACAGAGAATCACACTATGATTTTGTGCAACGTACTCGACCAAGTATTTCTGCAGTCTGCACTCTCAGCCACCCACTGTTCTAAGCACAAGGCTGTGACCAGAGACCTACGATTAGTTTACCTCTTCAGAAATACCTGTACAAAATGCACAGATGCTTTAAATGCAACTTGATTTCTCATTGACTTTCCAGATTCAGACTAAAATGGTCTATTTAGCTGAAGTGAGACTTTTCATGTGTACAGAAAACATTTTAGGTCATCACTGGGAGGAAAATGGGGATCTAAAAGAAAAAGAGGAAGGTTCCTCCTGTTAATTGATGGTTGACCTGTTAATGGTATTGAAATGCAAGAAATTAAAGGATGATCCTGTCACCCACGCTCATAGACGCAGTCTCATTTCGTTCAGTGATAATCTTCTCTACCTCATAGCGCCTTTGTCTGACCCTTTGGTACTACTAGCATTGCCTGCAGACCACCACCCCATTCCCAAGAACTTAAAAAAGAAATCAAACCTCAAGACAGTTTTGGACCTACGGACTTAATTGTTTAAGATACATTCCACTCAAGACAATTATGCTTGTAAACTAAGGGAATTTTACATCTATATAATTACATACACTCATGAATATGCTGGCTGAACCGGGTCTCTGTACCCCAGTTTGTATCCGCAGTACCAGGACAGGATCCAAACAGGAGTGAAATAGAGGGAAAAGTGAACAACAGCATGCATGGATACAGAAAACGCACATATGAAAATTTAATTATTTTTAACACCGTAAAGAAAAATTTTTGTTAAATGCTAAGACATAGTGATGAAAAGCTCCTTTCAAACCTCTGTAGTTAAAACTCATCATATAAGAAGTACAAACTTTAAATAATTTGGTAGGGTGAGATCCTTAGCATGATAATGCTGAGTTATGTTAAAGTTAGAAGAGTCACAGAATCAAGGACTTGTGTAACTTTTTTTTTAAAATGGTCATAAAATAAAAATCAGAAAATATTGGAAGACACTAAGTTGGAATTTATAATTTCTTGTGGTTGCCACACAAAAGGCTATGTTAAAAGCATTTGCCGTTTAAGTATTACTTGTAATACCCAGAACCTTATTTTGTATTTCTTCCTTAAACCCCACAATTTATTTATGCAAATAAATCTGAACACGTGACTGATACAGTAGGAGTTTTTTAAGACTAGGACAGATTTAATACCACAGAAACACTTTCCAATTGTACGCATTACACTATCCATTACATCCCTTTGCACGTATGATACGCGAATTTACGTGAACGGCCCAAGTCACCAAGCAACCCCCAACGACCACAGAGGATTAACTAACTAACGAGTCAATTCTGTGCCATTTTTACTGTTTTCTTTCATGCCCGGTGCGCCAAGCTGGAAACAGCACCCAGGGCAAGACTCCTATTCCACTTCAGCACTGAAGCCCCGGGCAGACCCGCCGGGGGGGGCGGGGGGGGGGGCAGCGACCACCCCGGGGCCTCCCCGGGCCCCTCAGGCCCCAGCGGCCTTCTAGAGCCTTCCCCGCGCACCGCTCCGCCACGAGGGCCGCCCCGCCCCGCCACGAGGGCCGCCCCGCCCCGCAGCGCCCCTGGCGGGCGCGCCCCGCCAGAGCCCGCCGCGCCGCCAGCGCCGCCCCGCCGCCAGCAGATGGCGCTGCCGCCCCGCCGCCGCCGCCGCCGCCGCCGCCGTGCCGCGCCGCCAGGCGGGGGGGGGGGGGGGGACCGGCGCCGTTGCCGTTATTTATTTAATTTTACACAACACTGCACATCGCACCACCGGGGCTGATAAAGCCGGGAGGTGTCGGGAAGTTTGATTAAACCCTAGCCGCGCGACCCCCTCGTGCCTGCGGCTCGTCGCCCCGTGCTTTTCCTGTCACGACAGAGCGACATGCTTTCGCTCCCGCGACGGAGAGTGAGGGGGTGCGATGGTGACTGAGCACGGCACTGCCGCGGTCACGCAGGGCAGATGTCCCCCCCCCACGGGGGGCGCCGAGCCGTGCGCCCACTGACGGTAACGAAGGAGATTTAAATAAACTGCCCGACTGATGTGCAAAACAAACAAACAATACGTTTTAAAATTTTGTCAGCTCATTTAAGGAGATATTCAGGGAATAACTTACCTTCTCCTGACTATCATACCTCTGTGCTCTTAAAATAGCGTAAAAGCCCAACAGGGCATTACTCTGCTTGCTGGTCTGCAGATCAGCGCCTGCAGCAAACCACACACCCCAGGGGCCTGTTTGGTCCAGTCTAGTTAGACAAAAACTTTCAGAAAAATGAAACCATGCTGTAAACAGCACATCTGCACGAACGCGTTTGGTGCCACGACCGCTGCTGGGCAGACTATGGTGGATGCTGAAGCCCTCAGGAAAGTGAATTTTTGAGCACACCCAGGCCGTGACACACAGGTATTAGACTCCGTGTTGGCACGGCGGCGACCCGAGCATAACCCCCCTCCTCAGGCCTGCCTCCCCAAATCCACAGCCAAAGCGCTCCTTGAACCAGACGGGAAAGGCAAGGCAGGGTGACCTTTCTCCCCCCTGCCTATCAGAAGATGTTCATCGAAATCGCCTTTGCTTACCTACAACCAAGCAGGCGCTTATTTCTGCTTAGATCATTCTCCTGCGTAACTGGATAGTGAAAAGATGCAGCTAAGACTGGAAATTATCCAACACCAGCCACTTCATAATATTTCTGTTGCTGAGCAAAAACAGCATTCCAGGGCGCGTGACTCCCACTGAAACACGTGGGAATCGTGATGTTAAAAGTTTGTGGAAACCTTTGAACACTTATCTCTGTCTCGTGAGAGTAATGAAGAAATTCGATGTCAAGCATGCAGTGATCCCAGAAGAACTATCTGGCTTTTGGAGGAGCAGGGATTACACTCCGAGGTGAAATTCTGCTAGCCCCGCAGTGCTGGCATGAACCCCTGTGTCCTGGCTGGCCCCTTCTTAGAACTGCACAAAATCTTAAGAGGAATGGTATGAGGCTACTCCAAGTAAAGGGGTCACAGAGATTAAAAAAAAGTTCTATTAAGTGTTTGGGATGCTCCTGGGAATAGAAGATTTTTACGAAGCAGAACAGAAGAACTGGCAGCAATTACCTATCAAGCCTCCCAGTCTGCTTGGAAATCTACCCTGCTGTTACGGCTGTTCACACGATCACCGCCCCTTCCCCACTGACGGACCCATCTCTACACTTCACTGACCAGTCCTATTGGACACTAAATGTTATCTACTACCTCTCTTCCTTTTTAACCAGGACAAAGTATAATGAACAACTCGGAATCTCCCTGGGGTATGGAAACGGAATGCAATCTGGCACCATGGAAAAACGCAGTTCATCATTGCCTACCCTACGTATAACTCAGAACAAAACACAGTCTCTTGAATGCTAGCCAGTTTACAAGCAGTGAACCTCACAGTATCCACAACCTGCTGGAGATGCTTCACTGTCTCCTATCTTTTTGTTCTGCTAAAAGTTAGCACTCACGTGGACAAACATCTGCATCTACAACTCAGAATCACTAAAATGCTCCATTACTCTTTCCCTTAACATGTGCCTTCTTGGTCCTGAGAAGCTGATCCTATACTATCCTATCTCAAAAAATGTGTCCTCATACTTCTTTATTAAGACACCGGAAAAATCAATGCTCTCTATGCCCTGGAAGTGGAAACGGGATTTAGTGTCTATCTTCATAATGGAAAATATTGCCCATGTGTAGAAGAGACAGTTTAGACCTATTTCCCCAGTCCTGGGAGATACTGCTTGCTGTAACAGTATAAAATGCCTTTCAGTATAGCTTCTTATTGTATGTTTAAGTCTTTTTAGCTAGGGGGTTCTCATTTGGTATCTTCTTCCTGATTAATTCTCTTTTCTCATTTTCTTTCCTCTCTGCTTTCAGCCCTGTACTCCACTCCACATTCTCAGTTTTCATTAAATACAAACTGATAAAATATTAACTGATTATTGTTAATCTATATGCCAGTCAGGTAACACATACAATGTAGCATACGTATACACGTGCAAGTATCTGACTTACTGGCCATTACAAGAATTCTCTCAAGTCTTCACTGTGATCAGTCTGCTGGGATGATATTCAGCTAAACAGTTATTTGTAAAGTTGAAGCGTTTTTCGCACAGGTACACTGCAGCTGGTCTGGATACATTACTTAATGGCACTACCAGAGACACGCGAACTACGTATGTGATACTGTGCCTTGCATCCTTCAGTTACCAATTCAGGGAAGTTCTACACAAGTCATCTCTCTGAATCTGAATTAACATTTTATCTCATTGCTCATTTACCTATGCATGGTATTATTAGCTGAATTAACTTTGCAGACAGCTGAAGAGTGAACAATGCTTGAGAAGTGGAAACAGCAAGCTGTAGTTGTAACTTTTTAAAAAAAAAACTTTATTTGGCTGTTTTTGACAGGTCATTCAAGACTATTCAGCTTCTTGACCTAAAGTCCCCTATGTATAATTGCATGCCTTTTAAGTGTTAGCTCAGATATTTGATCTATATCTAATAGATACGTCCAGTTCTCTGGAAATGGAAGTGTGCCAAGATAATATGATATTTGAGTAGGAATTTAAAGAAAAGAGTTGGCAATACCAGGAGGAAGTTCTAGCATGAACAACCTTTTGACAAATGCATAAGTCATTGCAGGAGAAAAAGATATCAAATGGACAAACCATCACTTTTGGGGGGAAAGCAAACACAGCATTTTGAGGGGAAGACAAAAGGGACCAGAAAAGAGAAGTATGAAGGATTTAACAGGTAAGAATGAGAGGCTTAAATGCGATGATAAAAGGATCAAGTGAGGATTTAAGAGGGCATAGCTTGGCATATTTTAAGTGAGCTAAATGATCTCAATAGACTTTTGCAGATGCTAGAAAGGTTTGAGGAGAATTTCAGGCAGCAGTCACTGGGCAAAAATGAAGAAAGCTACTCCTGATCTTGCTCTGACTTCTGATGTGCTCTCATTCGCTTATCTGGGAGAATTTCAAATGGATCTGCTGGTGGGCATACTTGCACCTGCAGAGCAGCTCTCTACCCTTCTGCTATGGGCAATGGCAAAGAGCCACTCAGAACCGGCTCTCAAAGCACATTTGTAAAAGTTAATTAATGTAAGGGATATGAAAGCTATTACCTGAAAAAAATACCAAGTTGCTTTCTGATTCTTTCATTATTAATTATTATTAATAATTAAATATCCTTGGTTTACGTATTCAAGACATCTCCAGACAGGTTCCTGCCCCAAGGAGTTTGCCATGGAAAGGTCAGATTGCGAAACCCTTTGTTTATAATAACAAGTGCTTAATCTGCAAGTAGCCATCAACTATTTACATGAATGACACCGTTTTGTGTCAGTCTTATGTGTAGACTTTGGCCTCCAAACTGACAGGAGATGACAAAGAAAGAACAGGAGACAAATGACAGAAATGACCTGGGTAATGGCAATAAAAATGGATAAACAGCAATGTGTGGGGTAGATTAAACAATATGCCTGCTACTGGGTGCAGATCCCATTAATTCCTTTGTGAGTGCATGTAGAGTCCTTAGCTACAGCACTTTTAATTTTTAATGGATTGATCTATGTATCTGAGAGAGTGAAGTCCAGGAAGAGGCTAGGGGTTGTGGATAATTCTCGAAGGCCAGCTGAAAGGTATGAGTTTTGATGAGGGATTTGAAGGAGGAGTTGCAAATACTCTCATCCGCATAGATTGTCTACTTTTTCCCCAATGTAAATCATTATATTTCTTGCCCCAATTTTTTATCAAAATCGTTTCCAACTTATTTCAGTCTGTCACAATAATATTTTCATATGAGGAGTGTTGTAACCTAATTCCTTCATTTGAATAATACATTCATTTTTAATTACTGCAACTTGATCTCAGATTATTCAAATAACTGTTTCATTTTTTATGCTTACCCTGACCCCAGTGTATTTATAGGCTTTTATCCTTACCTGATACCAGTGTAATGTAATTATAGATTGTATTTTAATCATCTACTATATCCTAGTGAGTTTGTTTAAATCACTCCAATCCGGAGTCTTTTATTTCTATGCCTTTTAAAATTCTACAATGGCATTCTCATTGCATAAAAGCAATATTTTTGTAGTTTACTACAATGAATGAACATTTTGCATGCATTGCTGGCCATGTTTCTAATTTAAATTTTTAAAAGTCACTATAGAGAACTCTATGTAAAATGAAATCCTGACTTGTAAACAGGCATGGGACAGCTCATCACTTTAAATCTTTGTTCATAGCTCCTTTTGCTCTCTAACATAACTTTACAGAAAACACAGCAGAAAAAGAAAACATTTTTTTTTATCCTACCAAAAATAAAAGTATACCTTGTACTAAGAACGGACAAAATATTTATCTTTTCTGCTCACAGGTGCCAAATGTTTGCAAGTTATTTTACCTGTATTAGAAAGAATTCCACATTGTCTCCAGAAGATAAATAGTTTGGGGGGCCCACATTATCATTAGTCATGGCCACACTTTGATTGCCAGGGTTACCAATTCTGTTTAAGAAGGATTTAACTCTTGGAAGTGTTGCACATTCCAAAATGGTTCAGTTTTGCTTAATGATAATTTTCAAAGCAATAAATGTTATGTTTTTTCCACTCCTTAGTGCTGATTCAGGAGTTCCCCCTTCCCTATCTTTTGTGTTGCTTCAGGATTCGAATGTAGAACGGGGTCAGAAACCAGACAGGTGAAGCTCCTCACGTTTGCACATCGGCCGAAGCACCAGTATCTTTCTGGTCATCAAATCGATTTGTACTGAGATAATTGCCATTGCTCTAGTCAAACTATGCCCGCTTTTTGAGCAGCCTTTTTTTTGTGATGACATCTAGCAGCAAACAGTAACAGACCTTAGAATGTCCTTACAACATGCCCTCAGTTGCAGCGTATGCATTTTTCTACAGAATGACGTAATGCCCAAAGATACTTCCAAATTAAACCTTCAGCCCAGCAGTGTGGTGCAACCAATGATACTGTTCCCAAAGTTGACTCTGTGTCTACAGTAGATAGCATAGGTGGAAAAATAATCAAGAGAACAAAAAAATTATCCAAGCTATTAATATATCTGCTGGTTTGTGGCCACTTATCGCTGTGTCGTATTAGGGAAAGGGGATTGTATGTGTGCTGCTAAAATTCATGTCACTTGCATTCTCCCCACCCCTCCTTCTCAAATGTTTAACTAATTTTTAACTTCAAGTACCTCTATCTTCTGTTCCTTTCTATTCTCCATGTGTGTCCATCTCCCCTCCATTTCCTCTCTGAAATGTCACTTTCAAATCCGATTCCTCCTAGCTGCTAGGAAATAAGGGTCCAAAAGGCACAGAAACATGATCCAGACTGATGTCTGTTGAGAGGCCAGGCAAGAAATGGGCATTAGCTGCCTAAAAGTATAAATAAAGTGTCCTTTTTTACTCCTGCCTCCTTTACCAGATGATCTCTTCTCAGTAACACTTAAGAACTGCCCCACGTGTCACTGGTGACAGGAATTCTGACTAGTACCTTGAATCTCATGAACAGAAATACTGTCCAATAATGGTAAAAAAAAAAAAAAATGGAAAGTAAATAAGAACAGGGACTATGGATTCATTGAATATAATCACTGATTAAAATGAATTATTCTGCTTTTCCAAGATCCAGACAGAGGAGCGTGTTTCCCTCTGGGATTTCTACTACCATTTGGTCTAATATTCATTTTGCCTATAATAATATAAGCTTCATTAAATGAGTAAAACAGCAATTGTCTCCTTGAGATCAAAGGACAATCTGTTAAATAAAAGCAGCCGGATCTCTAGAATGAAATAGTAGGAAAAGTTTGAACTGAATTTTATGGTGAATCAAAATGTAAATTGTAATTTCACAAGGAAGACACAGAGCACAAAATTAACTTTGTAAAGACATGGAAAGTGGATATGTTGATCTTAAAAATGTGCACAGATACTGAATACTTATCTATCAGTGGCATTTCTAACTGTAACACTTCCAACAGATGAAAAACGATGCCTGACTAAGAGTATTGGTCTTAAAGAATTACCATTAAACAAGAAACATTGCTTATCAGATAGATTATCTGATTGACCTAGCTTCTATTTAACTGATCTTGTGTTTGAAAATTAAATATAGCAAAAAAATCCATCTCTTATCAACAATCATTCTGCAAATCTTGTGGCAGAATAGTACCTTTTTAAAAATCTGCCACATAACACCTAATGTAATTCCTAAAGCTATATTTCACTGTTTAAGATTTGGTACTGGAAAATGGAATAGCATCTCTCTTGCCTAGTTTCAGCATTGGTTTCTCTGGATGTTATAACAAAATTAGTGCACCTACATTTAACCACTGAGCATTACAGAGATTATCACTGAAGAAAATACTTAAGAGAAACAGACACGCTAAAAATCTAAGCTTCTCTGAAAAAACAAAAAAGCTCCTAAAAAAGAAGGGTCTTGGCCAAGCCAAGAGAGAATTGGGGATGTAAACTCCTCTCTAGTGAAGCATTCCCATAGGACACAGGGCAGCCCCAAAAGCGGACAGTGCCAGCCAGCAGACTGGGCCAGCTGTGGGCAGTGAACGAGCCCTTCGTGCACATCGGTGTGTTCTAACATCGCCCACTGTTTCCTTAGAGAAAAATGGTGAGTAGCAATGGCAACCATTACTCTTGCAGTTTTATTTCCCTTTGCAAAAGGCACAGGCTAGAGTAGTGAATTCAATTTCAATCTGCCACTGCCAAAGTAACCCAATCTCTAAATTATTTCAATCCTCTTATTGAACTGCGTCCCTATTACTAATCAAGAAAAAAAAATTAATAGAAATTATTCTGAGGAAGAAAAACTCAGAAGAAATAGGATCCCTGTTAAGATATCTTAATTCTAAAGACTTCTGAAAGGCTTGTGTTTATAATAATTAGAAAAAAGATTCTGGAACCGTTTTTGCTCAACATTTTTACACGATTTGCAAATGACACTTCTTAAATGTGTTCACCAGTCATGGATCACAGGTCTGGACTACTAGCTTATAACGGACAGTAGTGGTCGGGTTACCTGGTGCCTTTATACACCTGCCAGTGAGTGAAAACTTAGGGGAACAATCTGCTAACCTCAATCAACATACCATATAGACTCCACAAGTGTAATTTATAGCTTAATGCATCCACAAAGCATTGTGAAGTGCATTGATGACTTTGCATAAGAAAGGTTAAATCATTATTACTATTATCTCATCAAAAAACCTGCATTTTTATCTCCACTAGACTAGTCAAATAAATGTCTGGTTTTGCTATACCACTGTAATCCCTGATAAACCAATGGAAATAATGGATGGACATCTGTAGGCAAGATTACATGCTTTGATTTCAAATGGAAAATAAGTGACAAACTCCTACTTTACAAACTCTGTGAAATCCACCTAGTTGGAGCCTTCGATACCCTTTCTTCTGTATTTAAAATGCAAAACACAAGTACAAAAAAGTAAAGAAGTATGAAAGAAATCAATACTGACGCCTCAGCAGTACTTTGGTAAAAATGTATGTCAAAGAAAAAAATTAAGAGTCTTATTCATCACCAACTAAAAAAAATATAATGCCACTAAATATAAGTCAATATTTAACAGAAATTCTAGTTTAACAAGATTTCACATTCTAGGATTTTCTTTATGCATAACAGTGATTTCTTTCAGAGGGAAAACATGTGAATACTAGATGCCTTTTTTGATACCCGTGATTCATATTTGCCTCTGGCACAAATAAGAGTGGGGACCTTGATAATGTAATTTTTTCACAACATACTAATTTCGGTTTAAACCAGCTAAAACATTTCTGCTGTCATTAAAGTGTCTTCCGTTTTAACATGAGTTATTTCTTATGAAAAATGTGACAGTTTTGCACTGTGGTATAAAACAGGTACAGCACAAAATACCTTGTGACAACAGGAGTCACTGCTAGGAGATGGACAATTCAGCTTTCATAAACCTTTGCATATTGCTCCAACTTCCTACTGATTCATCTCTCCTTTCAGCAGATTTTTGCACTGTCTGTGGTGCAGTAGGATCTATGCTGGCCAGCTACAATGTCATTTGAAAAAGAACAACTATTTACTAGGAAATATACCAGAAATACTAAATTATGCCATTAGATAGCCAGTAGAAGTTAACGATTTTGCTTCATGACTGATTCTTGCTAGAGTGGAGTGAGTGATCCAGAGGCAGTGGTCTTTATTTCCATTTTACCAAGACCTTAAATTACATAGTCCTCATCTCCGTATTTTGTAGTTAACACATCTCTTGACTTTAGCGAAACAGCATTTGTTCCAACCCATACCAATAGGTTCAGATGATCGGTACAGAATGCCACTCAAACGTTCTTGGATAGGAATATCATCCCTAATAATCAAACTTGATACACATACTGGTTCTTTGGCATGTCTATCATCATGGCCATCTGTTAGGGTGGAATTGTGCCTGCTAAAAAGGAGATATGCCAGTTTTAACATGATATAGGTGCCATCAAAATGCAAGTGACAAAGGAAAGGCTCTAGAATATGGCAGTGATCAGTCTTCTGCAGAAAGATCCTCCGGGTAGCAACCTAACTGTTAGGAATTTTATATTGGTATCTATGATAATTAGAACCTTTGGTTGGCTTTTCTATCTCTGTCCACACTGTCTGGGTGCCTGTCTTCACGCTACAACATTAGTGCTTGGTGTTCTGCGCTTGCTGAAGGAAACATACATCTTTCCTATTTACCATCAAAGCCTCATCACATTAAATAGTCTAATTTGAAGGTCAAATGACAGTAAGATGAAAATTGTCTTCACACCGTCTAAAATCTGAAGTGATACTGCTATTTTTAAGAATAAATACTTTTAAGAATGAAACACAATCCTACTTATTATCCTTACTTACAAATGTCTTTAAAGGGTCTCCTTTACTACTAGTTCTGGTAAAAACCATGACTCAGAAGCACTCCTACCATCTGATGTTGTTGACAGAGGAATGACTTCTCTTACAGTCTTTGTGCTACTGCATCATCTTTAGCAACATAAAAAAGACCCCGCTGGAACAGAGGGTGGTCTATCTAGTTCAGACTCTGTCTCTAGAGTGGCAACAGGCGATGTTATTCAGTACGAATATGAGAACTTGGCCTCCTTCTGCAGTTCATTCCCCTAAGAGTTCCCAAGCATGCACAAGGATTAGGAACGTTAGCAGGTACATCCTCTTAGTACCATTTAAAGATCTGTTGTCCATGAATTTGTCCAATCTCTCTCTGAACCTGCTGATACTGTCTGCTTTCACAGGCTCCTGTGGCATCAAGTTCACAGATTTAACTCTCTGCCGTGATAATCTGTTTTAAATTGTTCTTCTCCCAGTTTCCTGTAGCACTGCAGGATTTGAGGAATAACAGTTCTTCATTCACTTTATCCACCAGCTTCAAGATTTTGTAAGCCTGTATCATATTTCCCCCTCAGCTTTCTCTTCACCAAATGGAGAAGTCTCAGATTTTTTGTCTATTGTCATAAGATAGCTGTTCCCTTGATCACTCCAGTTGCTCTTCTTCAGCTGTGATCAGAGCTGCACACAGTACTCAAGATCTGGGTGCACTGAGCTTTCATATATGGCAAACTGACAGCCTCCGTCTTGTTCTAAAAACTGTATAGGCTTTTGTGATCTGTAGCAAAAGATCTTTAGATGTGTTTAAATTAGAAATCTAGTCTCATACAATTGAATGGTCGCCTTGGGGGTGCAGATAAAGCTGTATATTGTCACTGAAATAGAGCTGTTTGGTACTCCTGACTTTCACAGTATACAAAGGGACATAGCATGTCACACCTGGGATAATGTAGCTATGCATTAAGCCACATGATCATACTAATGGTGAAAGGCTCCACAATATAAGCATACACATAATTTATAATATTAGACAGCTATGATATATACAGCTTCAGACATACTAAGAACTTTCAGTTAACCATATACCCAATGCACATTTCGTGTACCTGAGAAGCTACTTAAAAATGCTCAGCGATTTTCTAGGTAACCATCTAAGATTGGAGAATGAACGTTTAATACTATGTTGCTCACCAAAGTTTTCTACAAGAAATTCTTCACACAATTTCCATTTGAACAACCTGCTAGTCTACTAGCAGAATTTCTGTGTCAATCAGAATAAATCTCTGCGAATGCTTCTGACTGCATGAAGTGCCAGCCCTTCTATAGGCCTGAACCTGTAGCCAACAGTCTCGTAAGAAACCTCTGGTCCTGATTTGTTTCTTAATCTGGTGCCAGCTCCTGCTGACACATCTGCTCATTCTTTTTCAGCTCCCTAAGTTACTGGATAGACGATCTCTTTGCAACAGGTGAGCCCCTTTCAGCCAGTGTAGCAGCTGGGGCACACGCGTGTGGATTAATGGCACCTGAAACATGCCAGACTCTCAATATCACAGATGATTGTTCTTCTCCCAGCTTGGCTTTCCAAGATGATACCACCGTGCCAGCGCTCAGAGGAGAAGACCTGCTGTCTCTTCTGTTTTGCTTGGCTACAACTTTGGAGAAGGGAAGAATATATTACCAATAAAATTATGTTCTCTTTTAAGCATTACACCATCCTTGGTAAGTTTGAGTTTCAAGGTTAATAGCTTATTTTCTTTTTCCAGGGCTCTCTGAATCTTAACACTTCTGTCTCCACTACAGGCTTGACCATCTGATTTGCCAAACATGATGGTAATTCAAGACCTCTGTTACACAGAGTAAGTGGTAAATGCAATGAAGTTTACTAAATGCAGGCTTAGTGTATTAGATAAACCCGAAGCAAGTGCAGGTGTGTATATTAGACCTTTTGGAGGTAAGTCTTTCGGCATGGTTTTCACCAGTACTCTGGACTGGTAATAACAGCAAGTTTCTGGCATACTCCCTAAAATTTGTTTCATAGAAACAATCAATCAAAGTATAAAAATTGTACGATACATTTTCAATATCTGTCATCTGCGGCAAATATTACAAATACTGAACATAGCTATTTAGTCTTCCTTGTCATACGTGTAAAACTCCAACTGTCCATACCATATCTAGTGTAGGAAAAATAGGATGAAGAAAAATATGAGCTCCTTTTCTGACTAAATGAATCTATTTGAGGCCCTGAATTTGCAAGGAAAGACAGTATTTATTGGTGCACAAACCTGCTTTTGCAAAGAATCAAATTCCTAGGGAGAAAAAAAGATATATACTGTCTGTAGGCGTGGGAAAAGCAACAAATTCATGTTGCCAAAAGGCACATCAAAGAATGGGAAAATGCATTGTTTCACTAATAGACACACATATCAGCAGCCTACAAAGCTAGTTTTGTCAAACTAATCTATCATTATCCAAGGAATTATTGATGGAAACTTTAGTTATGCTCTATGTAACCATAACAAAGACTGGCAGTTGCACAGCTTCAGGAAGAAAAATTACATCAAAAGGTCTTCTCTCACCTAGGTGTGAATATCATGACATCAAGTCAAAATGACTGTCCACTGGAACTAACACACCGTAGAAATGAGTGTGATAGATAGCTGGGTAGATTCGCAGAGGCCTGAAGGAAAGGCATTGGTGTTCATAATGGTGATTTTCTGTGTTTACTGTGTCCAAACTAAGTTCAGATTTTACCCGAAAAATCAAGTGACATCAGCTTTAGGAGATATTTACTTTTATGTGTGAAAAAAACATCAAGCTGAGCAGTAGTAGGTAGCAGGAAAAGAAGAGCAAGAGGGATTTTTTTCATGTGTTCTGATTCAGAGTTTGGCTTGCTGAATGCCATATCACAGGCTGTTATAGGAAGGCCCTTCACTCCCAGAACTGATGAAAATCAAGTCTGCAGAATAGGGCCTAGCTGCTCTTTTATTATAAAAATGTCCATTCCTTTTGTCCCATAAATAGAAAAGGTTAAATTGCACAATAAAAGATTTGACCACTGCATTACATTTTCAGTCATAAATACAACTTTCACAACCTTCAGTTTTTATAGGATGGGAGCCCTGTTTTTATTAGAGTTGACATCAGGCTAAACTTGGAAAGTATAATGGAAGAGTGTGTGATTCATTTTGAATATACTAAAATTCCATATATATGTATTTATATGTGTGTGTGCGCATACATTTTCCATTTATATAATACACACGTATACACACATGCATACATAGTTCATGAGACTCAGCAAAGCCAGAAAAGGAAATAAAAGTGATTTTAACCTTTAACATAAAGGGTATAACCCTAAGCTACCAGTCATTCTACTCTGAATTATATCAGCATAAAATAGAACACAATAAGCTGCCAAGTGCATTAACTATGGATTTTAGATTGGAATTCGGAGAGGGGGAGAGAAGAAATCTCATTGTGCTCGCTCCATGATTTTAATTAATAAAAAGAATGAAATAGATGACAAACTCAGTCTCCAAATAACAATGGCCATTCAACGCTTATTTACGTGGCTGTGGTGGATCTCTACTTTATATTCATATAAACAGGTAATAATGTCTTCGTTTTCTTGTTAGAGGTCTGCTACACAATCCGAGTATCAGATGGACTCATTTCAAGGTTGAAAATACAATCTTGTTTCATATACTTGGCGCTTACTTGAAATTTGATGTTACTAGCTTTGTTTAAAAATCAATTGTACAAGTTGCAATGTAACAAAATACATATAGCTAGAGCCTAGTCTTCATAGCAGCTCCTATTGTTTTGCATGAAAAATGCATTGACTATAGTATTACGAGAGTAAATGTGCTGTATGCTGAAAAATTCTGTCACTTTCTATTAGCTGTAAATTATCGACTAGTATAAACCCTAATTTCATTTGTCACATTCTGTTGCATTGCTGCTCTTCCTTGTTCCCATTCTGTCATTCTGGCAGGCCCACTCTGCCCCAGGTATCACGGCATCGCCATCTGCACCCGACATCTGTCTCTCTATTGATCACACGGGTTTAGCACTTGATCAAACAGAGCACGACAGAATACATCTCTTTTTGCAGTACTGCCAATGCCAACTGCTGCATGAAATCTATTACAAAAGCATTCTTTTACCTAGTTTCTGAAACTGCAAATAGGTTTCTCTTCTTTTAAAAGATTCTTAGGTTGTTTTTTTCTTTAACTTTCCGTCATTTATCGCAGAGAAAAGGAAAAAACAATAGGCTGCCAAAAATGAGAGATGAAGCATTTTTATCCCAGAGTATGCAAACTAAGAAATTAGCCTACCTGAATTCAGATGATTTATTGAAAGAAATGATTACATTAATTCACAGTTTGTTAGTAAACATACATTTTTCATTTTGCTGGGAAATGATGGTACAAAACAGACTACACCAGAAGGTGCTAAACAAGCACCTCAGAGATTCAAACGTGGTGTCTGGAGAGCCTTAACTGTATCCAGGTTAGAGAGTTGACTCTAGCAAGTGACTTGGGGACCTAAGAAAGGTACATAACAACTCATTGCTCAATCAGTGAGAAAAAAATTAGTGCATCTGAGGACTGATCTGGCATGCTGACCTGGAGGATAGACAACAGGAAATTCTTGGCACTGGAGTATGTCTGAAATCGCATCTCCTTCTGTAAATGAAATACCCATAACCAGGTCTGGGCACCAGGTGCCTCCATTCTTTTGTGAGCAGGAGCAAAGAATTCTTTTCTGAGCATGAGCACTTAAATAAGCAGAATTGATGCTTTAAAACACTAAGAAGGCGTGCGCTACATTTTGCATAGGTATTCTGTTAGAGTGATATGAGAACGTAGGATAATCCAAGATGGTCACCTCATAGGCTTTAATACAGCTACGCCACTTACACAAGCTGAGCATCTGGCTTCTTTCAGGGGATGAACTGCAAAAAAACCCCTGCAGTAGCAGGCTCACAGTATTCTTTCACAAAACAGTCTGTGACCAATTCTGACATCGAAGGGAAATAAGATTACTTTGAACTTCATAAAATTAAGCTTTTTCATCAGTAAAATCACCAAAATTGGCATAGGTGATATTATGGATTGACTGCCTGGGAGAAAGCTCTATCCAGGTGTCGTGCAGTTAACAAGCTGCAATACGACTCTGCATCCTTGCAGAATAATTAGGAATTATTTTTAAGAAAAATGGTGAAATTCCAAAACTATATCTGGTTTCCAAGGCCTTAGACATACCTATGGCAAACAAGGTGTTCTCAGTACTTAGCGATTTTAACTATGTTATTGCCATTGATTTTATGAGAAGTTCTCTTATAAAAGTACTTGAGAGGGTACTACTAGCCATAAGAAATGAGGCATATAAGGCTAAGAAATTAAATTATGGGCTAGCAGGAGTCACAAGGACAATATATCTGCTTCTCAGACACAGCATTATGGATTAACAGCACCTAGGTATTTTATGGTAATGTCTTCATGCTTTCCACAGGTGGATACCATATTTCTATCAGTTGTAATGTATTTTAAATTCACTGGGTAAACAAAAAAGACATGCACTTGCTGAAAACAAATGTTGACTTTCTATTTACAAACTATTCAATAACCCAATAGCCACATGCTGTTTTCCTTATTTATGCTACCTTTTCAAATTATGCTGAAAAAAAATTGTTGTTACGAGCAATCAGATTAAAAAAACCCCTCCAACCAAAATCGTGAACGTTAAAAGACTATTTTCCTTGTTTCAACTGACAGTATTAGTTACAACACAGGAATTAGACCGGGATCTAGCAATGTATTATTCATTAGATTTTTTTGTAGCCAAATACATTAGAGTATATAGTTATACCAACAAATTAATATTTTAGAGCTAATTGAAATTGTTCTTCCTATAAAGATTAAGCTTCTTCCCACCCTACACACTTCAGTCATTAAAATAACACTTTTAATGCCTTGTCTAAATGATGTCTCACATTAATGCAAAGCTATATTAAAGCACTCAAATGACCAGTTCTTTTGTAATGCATTCTATACGATCAGACACTGGGTCAAATCTGGGCAGTGTGTATGAAGTGGTATCAAGTGGAAGCTAATTAAAATATATTCTCTATAGAACTTTACAGAAAAAAGAGAACAGTAATCATCAGAAGGTAGAGTCTGAAAATGGCATTTCTGAAAGGCTTGCAATGTGATTTATTCTATTTGCATGAGGATACTTTTTGGAATAAAGGCTTAAGAAGATGGCATGAATACTTCAGTTACAAAGTACCTCAGTCTCAGTGATAACCTGTTTCTGGTTTGTTCAAAACATAATTTTAGAGCATTTAGGTTTGTTTACAGAAACAGTATTTAGATACCTTTCTCACAATCAACTTAAAAAAACCCCAACAAAATATTCATGAAATAAATCTAGCCAATTCTTTTAAACTTTTCAGTCTTATAATAGTTTTAACTCACAAAATGATGTACATAACAGAATAACTAGTAATTGAATCTGAATGCAGACAAGTCCCATTTCCTTTATCAAAGTTCACCTCCCATATTAATCAGATCTGTCTCTTTCCTTACCCAAATCCATGAAATACAGTACATTTAATTTTTTTATTAATTTTTTTAATCCAAGTTTTACAAGATAGAAGTTGAATCTTAAGATAACCGGTGTTTTCTCTATTGTACTTTTACTGATTCAGGGAAGGGGAAATAAATATGGCAAAGGATGAGATTCTCTTGATATGTCCACATTACCGCAGAGGAAAGATTTGCATGAGATGCTGCCATTTTGTGCTCAAATATAGGTAGATGGGGGGGAGGGCGACTATAGTGAAGCTTGCGGAGTTAGCAAGGGGCAATTAGACTGCATTTGTTCAAGCTTTGGTCATTTTGTCAGATAAGGCATCAATCCCCCTTATCCACTGACTTATCTCTTTTTAAAGAAAAAAATATGAATTTCAGGGATGTGGGTGTTAAGAAGATGGATGAAGCACTTTCTAGGGATAAGATGTGGAGTGTTAGAAAGATCTTTTGTCTGATCTACTGCAGTAATTCTTATGGAATAAAAAAAAAAGCAGAATGAACTTTTTAGTTGCATCCAGTGTGCTGAATTTACTATCTCTATATAAATACAGTGATGAAAGCATAAATATTGATTCTAATTTTTTTTTGCTCAAAATAACTTCATTATACTAACTACTAATCTATAGAATATCTTTTTCTTTCTCGTAAGTCTGGTTGTGATAGCCCTCTCCATTTACATCATAATGGTAAGTGTGCATTTTTTAGAAGGCCTGTGGGACACTTTTTTTTCCCCTTAGCTCTCCTCTTCAATTGTTATTATTCGTGGGATTATTTTGATGTGGGCCAAATTACAAATCTTCCAAAAATTGGACTTTTCATTTGTGCTCGCACTCCTGTGCTACAACTGTGGTTTTTCATGCAGAAGATATGTCTGCATTGCAGTAAAACACTTCACCCTAACTTAAGCAAACATACCCATGTTCATTTTAATTTTAATAGGTGACAGTGTAACTACTGTAATGGAGAAAGTGGCACCTGTGTTTTAGTGGGAGTGCTGGCAGGCTGAGCAGCCAGTACCGGCCTCCAGCCCGCCGCAGCCGTGCTGGAACAGAGCAGAGTTTCACCTTTCTGTCCCTACATCTACGTCAGCTTCAGCGACTGCACTGTAGACTTATGTCAAGAAGGAAAAGGTAAAACTTAAGTTTTTCTGGATTTCCTTTCAGCTGGAAAAAAACTTCCTGAAACAATGCCATTTGGCTATATTAATAATTGATAATAGATAAATGTAGTTGTAGTTCACAGTGCCCTTAACCGCAACTCCTGCCCTTTGCTTCACAACTCTCAGGGGAGGTTTCCTCCTCCCTTTCTCCTCAGCAGACCCTTACGCACTGGTGTAACAAGCTTTGGTAGCCACCTGGCTGCATAATCCCACACCTAGGGAAGGTTTGTGTACGTCCCTGAGTCTGCCTACCCCACCACTGAGGCCATAAATCCTATCCTAGCCTTTGTTGGCTGAAAGAAGGGTCTTTATTAGCTTAGACCAGCATCTGATCTTAACATCTATGTGGGAAAAAAAAGCAAATCAAAATGAAACAAAAACCAAACAAAAAGACCAACCCACAATGTAGAGATTCATCAATCCTCTTTAATAAATATACAGCTCAAAGGATGTCTGCAACACAGTATCTTTGATAACCTGGCAAACTACTCCCTTCTCTTTGGAATCTCAGGTGCCGTTAGTGCGTAAGGTTCAAATGCTAGGAATCAGGTGAGGATGCAAGGAGGACTTTTACGCTATCTCTGCTTACAGTGCAATCATGCTTTATCATCTCCCACGAGAATCCTACTCTGCTTGTAATACGCCAATAAGTGATTCCTTCTCACCTGAGATCTAAAGGCATGGCAAGAAGTACTGAAAACATGGGGGCAAGTAACAGGAGAAGTGAGAAGAGAGTAACAAAATAATGGAAGGGGATTTCCATTGATTTTGATGCCTGAAGGAAGTGTTTTGGTTATCAAGTCTGGCATCCTGCCTGCTGCATATCTTAGAATTTGGCCAGTAATTCTGGGAACTGCTTGTGCTTCACAAGTTGCGGTCAAATTTTTCTTTTTGAAAAGTATGCAGTCTCCATTAAAAGAAACAAAGTGATAGACAATATATCACAATTAAACTGTTCCAAGGACTAATTAATCTCAGTGTTTAAAAAGTGCATTTACTTCCAGTTCGAGCTCTTTTTGCTGTCCAGCCTTTGGATACTGCTGTATCCAGGTATGCTAGGATTACGTACTATGTACTGCTAGGTTAGAGAGCCATTAGGAAAAGAGAAGGAGAAGATAGCAGTAGATATAGGGATAAAACCAAATGCTATTTGGAAAATAACTAATATAAACTGGTGAGTTTTGAAATTCAGATAAAAGGCTAGATTTTTAGATGTTCTCCAGTAAAAATATTTAACAATATTATTGTTTTCATTTCAAAATTATCCAATACAGCCCTCAGGAGGATCCTGTTTACATTGAAAGAACAACTTTAATCCCGTAAGAAAACTTCAGATTAATAGAAGCATCAGAGACACACTTAGCCTGTCTCTCTCTGGCCCAGTGACAGGTAGAAAATTTCACATTTAGCCAGGACTGCAAAGATGCATTTATTTCTTGCAGTTCTGCAAAGTATGTTTGGGAATTACACATGTTGTTAGCTTTCATTTTCCCCTGAACTTCCAAGTGAAAATACCAGTTTACAATAAATTATCTAAATTCATCAGTAACACCTGTTAAGTTAGTCAGATGCTCAATATGCTACAAGGTCCAAAATGTAGACGATCTTGTAAGATTGTGAACATAGAAGAAAAATATAAAGGATCATAAATGCTAACCATGTTTACAGTAAGCTTTTGTGAAAATACATGTTTATATAAAAATATATATATATATAAACCCAGCAAGAAACACTTACATAATTTCTATGCACATACCTTTGCTGTCATTCAGACACTGTTGCAGTCCTTCCAAATATCAAAATTAACAAGAAATGAAAGAAAAGAAAACTGTCAATAACAGCATACAATTTAAAATGGAAAACTATGCTACGGAAAATGCTGGGATTTGAGCTACTAATCTTCAGATTAACCCCTATGGCTCACGCGGGAGATGGCTGTATGAAATACAAACAGCTATTACATCAGCTTTTACAAGTGCAGATGAAGCTCATGGTGGTCAAACTAAAAGCAACACACTTCAGAAACACGTAGGGATTTTTTCCTGAGGATGCAGGACAGCAGATAAAATATCAACGTTCTGTGCACAGCTTTAAAGATTAACAAATCTTGTATTTTTTTACATGTAGCTTCAGATCATGACACACCAGACAAGCTCTTTATTTTTTGAGTACATCCTTCGACACTAAAAGCAGTACCTATCTCTTTGGATTGCAATTATACATAACAAATGAAAGTTAGCAAATTAAATATATGAGTAATATGTATTACCTATACAAATTTGTTATGATCACTGTAGTTAATGGCAGACATAATTTATTAATATTTATTAAAATATTAGCTAACCATTGGTTAACAAGTTCTACAAGAAACGTAGGCTAGCTGGTCTCGAGATTTATAATTATTATATAAACAGGAATTAGATACTGTAATTTTTCTTCTTTTAAAATTCACTGCCTTTTAATTCCAAAATTCCAAGGTAGACTAGGTAATAAACAAATTACCTGATTATCAATAAATTACAAGTATTCTATCAATTTTAATGTATACATTTTACAGTCATTGGCTTTTATTATGGAATTAATATAATCTGAAAATTCCATAAATGCAATTACTTGTTGCTTCATTTGTGGATTAGATCATCACTGGAGAGATAAAATTACGGACCAAATTCTATTTTCAAGTACTCTGGAATAAATCTGGAGTAACTGAATAGCTTGAGTACATCTGAGCATAGAAAATCGAAGCAGTGTATTGGTTCTGCATATGTGCAAAATGAAGGCTATAGCTATGCTGATCCCCTAAGCAGTACCTTGTAGCAATAGTGACAAATGCGGGTACTCTTCATCGCTAATCAGTCTGTTTCCCACCCCTTACAGTATGCACGTGTTGGCACACTCACTCCAAAGCAGTGCTTTTCATGACTGTGAGCACCCCATCAGCATGGCTATGAAGCAAACACCAAAAATAGGTGCAGAAATGGGAATATGCAAAGATTGCTTCTGTAAAGCATGAGGAAAAAAGTGAGCGGAATATGTAGGAGTAAAATTCATACCCAAGAACAGAAAGCGTGATCTATCCTGTGTTATTCAGAACAGCAGAAAGACGGGATGGAAAATATCTTAAATGAAATGAGGGTATACAGCTGGGGCGCTTTGTATTGTTGACAAGACAAAAATTTACTCTTCTGTATTTAGTAAATCTGGATATAGTCTGGATAACTTTAGTAACTTAATTAGTAATTAGTTAAAAAAAATCTGTATTTTAGAAACTTTTTTTTTAATAGATACTTTACATACAACAATGTAATTATCATTTAGCATTAATAACAGAGATTCCCCAAAGGATTAACTCAGAATTATTGATTAAAAATATGGAGATGGAGTGTGAAAAGGAACTCCTGGCAACAATATTTCTATATATGACATTAGATTAAAAAACCAAGTAATTTCTTGAAAACAACTCTTATTTAGCAATTTGGGGAGAAATGTAGGAGATCAAATGATTAACACCCTACTTTCAGAAGTCAGATCTCCTTGGCCCTCAGCCCATTACCAGGAACTTAATCCCATAACCTCTGACACAAGTGATTTAAGCATCCATATTTTCTTGAATGGCACGGAGTAATGTAAGACTAAGTAACTTGTTAAAATGGAAATTAAAGCTTATTCCATGCAGTCTTGCACAGTGGTCTTTGTTTGCTTTTCTAATGAATACCTATTAGATCAGAACATGCCCTTTTTGGCTGACCTTGCCCTGTTGGGTTACACAGGTGTGTAAAAGATAGCCACTAGCACACCCAGGATTAGAGATGCTTACTGAAACTCCTGATTACTTGCTTGACTCACATGGAAAAGCAGTCTGTATTTTTTCTGATTAAAGCATCAGGAAATTCCACTTCAGTGGTGTGTAAAATTTTTATAAACTCTGTTCTGAAACAACATTATCATTATGGTAGTCAGACTGTAAAAGATTGGCTTAAATGTGCTCATCTGTATTTCTCATCTTTTTTCTTCCCTTCTAAATATCTTCATATAATTGTCTTTCTCATTCTATATTTTTATCTAGCTTTATGCATTACAAATATTCCTTTGTATACACATGTAAACACCCTCCAACCCCCACAGAATCATTTCTATGCACACAAAGTACAGATTATTAATTAATATGGCCACCAGGATTTTGGCAAAATGAGTATCACTGAATTTAAAATTGTTCCTTTAAATTGTACTATTAAGGTTAACATTACATCATTGATTGAAGGAGCAAAGTTATGTTTTTCACAGCAAGTTTTAAAAGTATTCAATATACTGCATGTTTACAAGGGAACAGAAGAAGGCAGCCTGGCTTTGGAATATGAATGTAATCTCTACACAGACCCAACTGTTTCTTGTTTATGACAAAGGAGTAAATAATCCATTGATCTGGCAGCAGGGCACCTGCCTTACCAACCGACTCGGTAACAGTGGTCCCTGAACTCTCATTATTTTTCCTCAATTAAAGTTCATAGTCTCCTAAAGTCTGTGCTGAGCAGATGTACAACTGTTCTTGACTGCTGAACACAGAAGAATCACAAATTTAGAAAACTACTGCCATTTCATAAACCCTAGAAGTGCATCATTTGTTGTGGCGAAGAAACATTATAAACAATATGTCTCTTTTATAGGCTGCTAAGCCAGCACACTACAGAAAAGAATATTAAAGTTCAAAAACTGTCACATAAGCAGTGCATTATGAATACTGTAATGTGTTTTTTTATGATTCAAATAATGGTTACTGAAATGAAAAAATAAAGCCCTCTGAGGGGTATAATGTAAAAAATGTGACTTATATTTACCTAGAATTAGACAAAATTGATGTATGAACAAAATCAAACTGGAATCAATGATCTGCAGAGAAATTCAAAATATAATAACTGATAAATCACCGAAAGCAGAATTAAAGTTATGTTTGCTGTATTATCGCTTTGGTTCTTTGTAATTGCTTCTTTTGCAGAAACAGGGAAGTCAGGAGAAATAATCAGAAGGGCAATACTACTTGCAATTATAATGCAGCAAGACTCTAGCTGCAAAAATTAACCAAAGGATACACATTTCACAAGCACCAGCCTTTTAACTGTGGGTGGATTCTCAAATATTGTAACATACGAAAAGAGACCGCATTACATACATACTCCCTACAGTGCGTCGTGTTGTACGCTAGAAAGAAAATAATCTCTCGGTAAGGCATAGAGAGATGCTCATTTCCAGCACCAATCAGCTTAAGAAGCAAACGAAACCCACATTTCGGGGGGACAAAGTTAAAAGTTCATACGTAGCATCTGTCAGTCTGTCTCCAGCACGATTCCAGCACAGCTCTGTTGCCACAGTATGTGCTGGATTCAGTGCAGCAGATTGTGAGTCTTTAGGTCAGAGTATGTGCTTGAAGCATCAATAGCTACACCTGTCATTTTAGTTTTTCTGGGAAGAATATGTTATTGTTAACATTGCAACATGCATTAGCCACAATCTGACTTTGAGGCTGGGCACTGAATTTGGAAATACAGTCAGTTAAAATATTACCATCGATGATGAGGTGAGGGTGTTTCCTGTAATGCCTGATGGAGATATTGCCATTAAGGTGATGTATATAAGCCCGTATGTACTCGGAGCTGTGTGCTTACTGGCTTAGGTTCTCCTGTGAGACTGTAACCCAGTGTTTGTAAAACAAAAAAAGCAGAAAAAGGAATTGAGAAGGGAGGGAATTAAGGAACTCATCGTCCAGCCAAAATAACAGAAGAGATTACTGGCTGCAATCTTGTGTTATTAGTAGGGGTCATTTTCTCCTTTCGGCTTTCACAACTGTTTACTTCTCCTGGCTTATTTTCACAAACATTCTGCAGAAAGCTACTTAATCTAATGAAATCTCTACCCTGTAGCTCACTTAAAACTACTCATGCTGAACCGATGGTTCTATCATTATAGTGTTTGATGAGGATGTAAGCACCTTTGGACAAAAGGTGATGTTGATATTTTAAGGGATGCAGAAATCAACAAAGGTAACTACTGCTGTACACTGGGGGATCAATTCTCTGTGAAAAGGGCTTTTCTTGAATTTAATGCCAACTGGACATCACACATTCGTATGCAAAGCTTCGCACGTTTTATTTCACAGAATAAATGGCAAAATTGCCAGGCAGTTTCAGTCTTGCACTAGAAAGAATACAATTATCTGTGCAACATGAATTTTTTGTTTATACAGTACAGGATGTGCTTCTGCATACCAGAATATGGGATATTTACTGGGTGACAGTGTAACTTGCAAACAAATATGTATTAATAAATTACTTCTGAAACATAAAAGACCATGCTAAAATATAAGTACTTTCTTGTCACAAATAGATTTGTGTACACACACGACATCCATGTGAACTATACAGAAAAAAAACGGAGGCAGAACATAGACCATTTGACTCCTGAAGTATAGATGCACAGTTATGAGGTTTAGGAGACAAATAGTCTTTATCAGATATCAGAAGCTGAAGCCTTTCTTGATGGATTGATATCAGGTACGATTCTAAAGGGAAATGGAATCAAATGCCACCAAAATTATTAAGTTCTGACACTGGTGCAGTGTTACAGTACCTGCAAGATAAGTCTCGTGACTCACCCTGCCCGTCCCTCTAAGAGCTGCTCGGTCCCACTGCATTTCTCTGTCCTCACCCGTCTCCCAGAGGAGGGGTGATGACACCTACCCAGCCTCTTGGCTGGAAGCAGGCCACAATTCCCTCGCCTCTGCAAAACTGCCGGTGGCAGCTCCCCAGCGGTGCCGGTGCAAACAGGGCTGCTGGCTCCTGGGAGGCAACGGGGACCAGCAAGCGGCTGTGCTGGAGCCGGACCTGGTATCACTGACTTGTGCGAGAGAACCAGGGGTCTCAGTACCGCTAGCTCTGCTCCACTGTGGAGCCGTGACCAGATGGTGAAATCCACAGGGACAGGTTTCAGCTTTCCACCAAAATTGGATAAGCTCGAAAGCAATGAACTTGTCAGAGGAGAAATAAAATCCAGTGTGCTCCTTTCAAAAAAAAAAAAAAAACAACCCTTTCGCTGACTTCCCGTCTGAAAACATTACTGATATCATACGCTGTGGTACCTAGACAATTTTGGAGGCACAGGGCTGGCGGAGGATCAAAAGTTGGACACATCCGCGTGGCTCTCGGGCTCGGCAGGAGTGGGCGCTGCCACACCCACGGTTTCGCTGAATTATTCATCTGTCTGTGCTAGCAGAAAGGCAAAAGCCGACGCCTCCTGAACTTAGCGAGTAGAGACAATGAATGAAAAATAAATTTTATAGCTTTTCTGCAGCCTTTTCTACCTTTCCCAGGAAGTGTACAAAAGAATCAATTCTTCTGCATATCAGTCCTTACACCTGCAGATGTGGAAAGAGGCCATCACTCTTGCAGAGCGGCACTTAGCTGTTCCTGGAAAGCAGCAAGCCCTAACAATGTGCTCAAAAAGCTCTCAGACACTTAAGTATTAACACAGGCTTTCTCTCCTCTTTCTCACTGCTCCAAATACAAACTATATTTGATGCACCATTTCTTTGTGGAACTGGCCTAAGATCTCCATGCTAACAGAGTCCTTCTTTAAACATTTTGAATTATTAACACATGAAATACTACACCCAGTTCTTTCAGAGCAATGCCTCTAGAAACTCAGCTTTCAGTGCTTCAGGTTTTCTCATCACCTGCAGTATCCTTTACTTTGAAATGTACTGCAGTATCTGTGGGCTGGAAACATGTTGCATGTTAAACTATCCCAAAATGTCACTGTAGTGACCAGAAATACCCTTTCTTGAAGCTTCATTGCTTCACAAGCCTTTGGGCTGACTTTTCTCTGCATGTGTAACAAGGCAGCAGTGGATGTTGTAGAAGGAATATACTTTATTCCTAAGTCTATTTAAACATAGTTCTCATTTTTAAGACTCTATTTCTTTTAGTATGTCCAAAAATTTAGTATAGTGGTGTATCAGTTTAAATGTATCAAATGGCTTCGACATTGAAAAGACTCAGTTTTGCAATGTGCCGACTTTCAGACTCAAATTTAGCTTCACCTGACACAAACTATTATTAAGGTTAATAATTTAAAAAAATATTTAGATGCAAGTTCTCAAGGATCTCACCTCATTTTGGCGTCAAGTGGAAGAAACTAATGGAGGCTAGGTCCTACCCTAAAAATTACAGAAATGGTGGGGAATGCTAACTCATAGGTGTCATATACTTCCTATGCTGTCTGGTCTGGCACTGGAAAACTTGCTTTCAAATCCTGTCCTAAATTTGAGCGATGGCAGGTCAGGTATGGTTCTTGATGAGGTGCAGAGTTTGCTCTGATTACCTCAGTAATTACTTTCTAATATTATTAAACTTTTTACATGAAGTAATTTCTCTTCTGATTGATCCACAAAGCTCAGGTCAAAGGCCATCTAATTATAAAAAGTTGCAGATCCATCTTCTTCATTTGAAAATACCTCTTGGTCAAGAGCTGAAGCAAAGTTCATAATCACATTTGCAACTCTCAGACCATTCTAAATCACTTACAAGCAAAATAGAGCTAAATAATTTATTTGCTGATAAAATAGCAGAAAGAAATCCTTCTTTCCTTACTGCAAAACTAAAGGATGTTCCAGTTTTTATAGGCCTTGGTTATAAGATAGCATGAGCATATAAATGATTTCAGTTATGCTTTAATAATGCTTAATAAATCAAGATTGCATATTAAAGAATACATTGACATTCTAAACCTTAGCATAATATTTAATTAAGCAAACTACTACTTTGATCTCCATATTTCTGAGCTGGGTCCAATGTCTGTTCTACCACCAGTGAAACCGTCACAAACCTGAACTGTTTAGTTTCCTTCCCCGAAATGTGTAGTATATCTAGTGAGCAAAATACATTGGAAATAAATAATAGTGGACAAATTCAGGTTAAATGATTTATGGATCACGTTTTTCTTTTATCTTGCAATGCTGGTTAGCTAAAGAACTTGTTGCAGATGTGTTAAAGGCTACCGGTCAGGCAGAGCCAGCCAGGCTGCCATCAGGTCAGTTTGGAATCCATGAATTCAATCTACATGAACTGCTTTCTGTTAAAACATAAATGCTTTATTCTTGTTGTACATTAAAAAATCATCTTTCTAAATGGATTATTAATACTGATGCACCAAAATGCAGCTATGTGTAGCAGTTGGGCCCAATTGACAACAGCGTTAGCATAAATGGATGAACTTTAGTTAACCCTATAGGATAAGGGAGTATCTCAGCTATAAGAATAAAGGAGTAACTTCAGCATAACAAGCTGTTAATCACTGTTAAAGCCAGACGAGCCGATGAAGAAAGGGATATTCTCTACCTACCCTATAACTGGGGGTATCCCTTGGGGACAGACCCCAGGGGAGCCGCCAGCTCAGCCCCAGGACTACGCAGAGCACAGCTGCACCACTTGGCTTCTGGACCCTGTCATCTCCCTCCATGGAACAAGGAAATCACATAATTTGTACAATTGCATATATCTGTGATTAAAAGTGTTTTGGTATCCAGGTCCATTTAGCCTCCACAGTCATTTGGTCTTGAACTGCGACATGATGCAGGTAAGTCAGACCCCTCACAGTCACCTGTTTACCTTATGTGTATTTAATCAAGCACTAAAAATATAATCTCTATGTTTTCAGTAATTATTTCAGTAACTGAAATTAATATGAAAATAGACAGGTAAGACATATGAAAACAAAATTAATACATTTTAAGAGAAATATATTTTAAGAGAAAACCTCAATAGATTTTTTTAAACCAGTTTGTGACTGGGCAATGATAATATATGATGTGAGGTACAAGGATTTGTAAGAAATCACTTTCTTTTCACTAACATTACCACACTAATATATTTAACATAGACATTTACATGCTTTGCATTTTAAGTGCCTCTGAAATTCAAGCACCAAGCCTGCACATTTCAGCAGCACCATCAGATGTAATGAGTTATGGTACTATCGGCATGTTGATAAGCTATAGCCCAAAGAAGAACAAGAAGGAAGTATAAAAAATATGGCCAGAGGATGGGATAAAATTATCAGCGAGTGTGTTTTCCTGTTTGGTTTTAATCTACATTTAATTAAATTCTTATCTTCTGTGTACTTATGGTCGCATTTGAATGGCGAGACTGCATTCATTATGAATGGTAAAACTTAACTCGGAGAACATTTCATGTGGCTTCTTTAAAAAAAAGGAAAAGGAAAAATACTGTCTTTATTCTTTACACTTAGGTCTTTTTAAAGAAGGGTTAAGTTACTTTGGGCTGAAATGGTGTTCTGCACTTAACCTTTAGGTTAACTGATTTCTAAAGTTGCTTCTTTAATCAATTTAAAAAAATATATAATTTGGAAATGTTAATATCAAAATTTTAGTTCAATGAAGTCAGCAATGGGGGAGTAATGAAGCACACTAAAGTGTGCTTCACTCTTCATTCTTCATTCGTAAAAACAGACAATGATAACAGAAAGTTTCTACTAGTAACAAAAAATGTGTGTGTTAGGCTGCATCCAGAATTACTTATAGCCATCAATTTCTTTGAAACTAGTAAGATATTAAACAAATCTTAACAATTATTTTTGAGAGTCTTAGTTTGTATTATTGTTTTTTTCTGTTTTCCAGATCCCTGGGCTGACCATGCAGTCCTCCTTGGGCAAAACTCAGCTCTAATCTTGTGTAAATAAGAAGGGCAGAATTGGGTACTTTGTTTTACTTACTAGTTTCAAAGGTATTTTGGGGGGCAGAGGACAAGTCAGATTGGAAATGACACTACCAGCACAAAAATAATATCTAGGCTAAATTATTAAAAGATATAACAAAGTGAAACAAAATAGAAAGCCTTCTGCCTTATCAGTCAGTACAGCAACTACTACACCATATATATTTTTAAAACATTCCATTTAGCTATCGTTTTCCAAGAGATACTATCTTGCAATGCAAAATCATATGACACTGTGTCAGAAATATCCCTGTGACTTTTATATTGCATACATTTATTTTCTTTCTTTGAAGGGCCTATCCCCAAGACGCTTTAAGGACATCTGAGAGGTACAATGCATTCATGCAAACCCAAGCCCTACCAAAATGAAACCTCCTCAAATTAAAAATATTCCTGCGGTACTGAATACTCATTTTCCTGAGCTAACCTCCACAAAAGCCCTTGAAAACTGATCGGCTTTGAAGTGTGGGTTGATAATTAACAAATATGGGGAGCTACTGCAGGTAGAACATTTCAGGGTCAAAAGTCCTACTAGGAAAATGAAAACATTGGTACTGGAAAGTAATTGTTTTCTTGCTCATTTGGCTATTGATTTTCAACTCCCTCTTCCCCCAGAAGTCTGGATTTTATATACCTTCCCTTCATTCTTTCCCCATTTTTCAAGTATTGTACTTCTGATAATAGATAAAGGAAACAGGGAAAGACAGGAAGGAAAGGAAAAGCATGGGAGAAATGAAACATTCAAAGGTGCAGCTTACATCCATATTTCTAGCTAAAAAAACCCACCAGAAAATAATAATTTTAAGTAGAATTTCTATTGCTGAAATGCAAACTTTGTCTCTTTCTTTTCTTCCAATGCAAAATAAAGCAGTATTTGCAATTTTTTTTAAGTATAACCTGTATAAATTATGTTCAATGTCTTTTTAGAGCCCACTGGATCTAAGCTGTGCTATTAATGGTGAGTTTTGCTTGCTAAAAGGCCAGCTGAGCTCTGAACCAGCTGACAGCTCCGTAGCCTTATACTGCAGCTCCACGTACACCATATTGCCATGCTGTAATTTTTCAGGTTTAGAAACAGAAGTAACTCTAGCAAAGTCCTCAATCAAAAGAAAATGTTGCAATCATTTCACTTGGCAAACATAATAAAGCAAAATAAAAAGCTCCCTCAGTCCAGCATCTACCATTAAGCTTTAATAAAGATTCTGAGATTGATAACTGAGTCATGTATCTTCTGTCATCATTGCTGGGAGAAAAGTAATTGTCATTTCTTCCACTTGTATCCAACCACGTATCGATGCTACCAGAATTTGTCTTTTTTAAGTATTCACCAGCTAATTCGCAACTAAACCACAATTTAAGCTGAAGTAAATCACTTCACTGCATCTGTCAGATCAGTTTTGAGGGACAACACAGTCCTGGCTTAATCCTTTAAACACTGAGATATGTAACTATGGCACTGAAACAAGGGAAGGTGGTTGTCCCAGGTTTCCTCTTCTTACTCAGATCTGAGGTAAAATCGCTCTCTCAAATGCCTGTCTCCGCACCAGCATTATGAACAGAGTCGGGCTGACACTGATCTCAGTTTAGGTGCCTCAGATACACGTCTAAAATTAGGCGGAATGTGGGCCACAGAGCGTGGTACAGTTGCCATTCAGGAGAGATCACACAACACTTTTCCCCACTGTCTCTTCAGATAGCAGTGCGTCCTTCTGCAGAGGAGAGGTGGAGCAGTCTGGGAGACACAGCAAAAAAAGTACGTGGAAAATACCCTTCCTTAGAAGAAACGGTCAATTATTACTCTTGGATTTAGGAATCATAGTAGTGTGGTCACTTTCCTATGCATTTCATATAACTTCCAAGGAGCTCTTGTGGGATGGTGTGAGAGCTCTGGGAAGACATGGTGCCAAAACCTGCTAAAAACTTCATTTGCAGCACTTTGTCTGTAAATCTATTTTATTGCTATTAGCTGTGTTAGAATAAAAATACCAACTCGGTTTGAAAAAAAAAGGTATACATAGCCAGCTAATCAATTGCATAACTTTTCTAAAAATGTCTTCAGCATGATGACATTAGGCAACTGTGAACCTGTTAGCTTCCAGCTCTGCTGTCAGTGCTATGATACAACGAATGCCAGCATGGTGTTACAGTCAGCTACTGCCACCTGCTCTGCTTTGGAAAAAGAAGTCTCTTTTTTTGGCAGCCATCAGATGTCATACCCAGTGCCCACTGGCAAGAACGATGACTTTTCACCATGGTCGTCTCCGCTTTAGAAAGCCTTAAAAAGAGGCCTAATGGAGAGGGGAGATAAAAGAGCTGCGGTGTGGGAGTACAGGACCCCGAGTGGGACGACCACGGTAGTAGCACCTGGGCGTGAGGGTGCCCAGGGTGAAGGTCGATTCAGAGGAAGCTCCATTTATCTTACTGCTCACAGCAGACTGTGACCCTGGCTCTGAGTGGGTCTCCAGTAAATTGCAGACTGGCTCTAGGCAGAAAAGCAACCCCCACTTTGCGCCAGTTCAGTGTCTGGATGGGGGTTCCTCCCTCTTCAGCTATCTCTGTATATATTTCTGTATCTGTGTATCATAGCAGTGTGTCCCTTGACTCACCCAGGTGAATCCACCACAGCACACCGGGGCAGGCAGGAGGCTGTCTTCATCTCTGACACTGCCCGGTACCACAGGGATTGCACAAGGGCAGAGACGTGGCCCAGAGGGCAGGGAAACAAGAATAACCTTATTTCTATGTTGCCTGTTTTGCTGACTAGACTTCCCCGACTGGTAGGATTCATACTTTGTCTTCTTAGCCCTAAGATGTGAGAGAAACTGAATTTACTCAACTGAGAGGGTTATCTGTTGATTAATGAAAGTCCAGTGTGATGGAATATCATCCTAATCACATTGCACACTGACCAAATACTACTATAAATGAAGGGGAAAGAGCATTTGCTTTTTTAATGGCTACAGCAACTGGGCTTTAGATTGGCAATTTTAGCAGTATTATGCTAAACTAACATACACGCATCTACCATAAGCCTAATGCACTGATTTTAATAGGTAATGCTGGCATTAAATGCTGCTCTATATTGGGACAAGCCTGCTCTTTGTATTTATATTTTTCTAATGTGCACAAGTATTTACATGAACTGCATTTTTACTTCGCAGGGATTTTTACTGGAGTAAGAGGCACAGATTTACACCGTGTACATTTGTGTCTGTGTATAAAGAAAACCAAAAAGAGAAAAATTATATTATTCTTATTGCTTGCGAATGAAAGCATGACTGTAACTCATGAAAAGTGAAGCAGTGAGTTATGACAAACCTGCCCTCACAAGACAACAGTGATGATAAATAAAGTATACAAACCCAGACACATACCACATTCCATAATTCCTTGCAAACTCTAAGCCTACAGTTTGTTTTAATGCAAGCCTTGCCTTCTATGGCAAAAAAATCCAACTTTCTGTTGTATTAAAGTAAAATAGAAATAGCTATTGTTCCATTTATTTTTAATTTTATCTAGTGTTCAAATGATTGCAAAACTATGACAGAAGTTGCTGTATAAAGAACAACACTCCCTTTAGTATAGACTGACATTAAGGCTGTTTTTTAAATTTCAAATTTCTGTATTTCCTAGGCATTTGGGGGAGGGGGGAAATGTTCTTCAAATTATAAGGTTGAGATCTTTTCTCTGTTTCTGACTCTTTCTCTCATAACACAGATGTTTTAAAACAGTCAAGCAAAAAACAGTGCCACGTCTCTACTGAGACTCAGTGAAAGCAACAACTAACAGCATCCCACGGTGGTCCTGTTCCTACCGCTTCTCACGGTTGCTGACTTATTCAGCACTGTCATCGTTTTAGCACATCTGATTATGATTCTTTCTAATAGGAATCATCAACCTGGATTCAAGCTGACAAGGTTTTGTGAGGCTCTCTTTTTCACTGCTAAGAATTCATCTTGTTCACAGATCTTTATGTTTTTAATTTAAAAAGCATTAACTAACACATTTGAATGGTTTATGTATATGCACTAAAGCATGTGAATTATTTTTGACAATTGTTAGCCTCCCGCTTAATATCTAGAATGTAAATAAAAGTTGCCTTGTTTAACTTTGAACTAATTTATCTGTAAAGGACAGATCCTGCTTTTCTCTCCAGTCACAAGTCTCACTAAGTTTAAATTTCTGTGTCCGAGGAAGGCTTGCTCAGGCATCAGAAATGCCAAACTGCAATGAACCACGGTGATGGCTTAACTCTTCCACAGATGCATGCCAACACACTGGATATAGGCAAGTCGTTCACATCACAGATTTTACTATGAAAAATGCTTTTCTTAAAGAAAAATAAAAAGGGAAGAAAAAAAAGAAAAATCTATGTCAACAGTACATGTGAAAGGTCTATAAATTTATTTGCTTCTACTAAGCACTCACTGCACTTGTTAACGCTGAGCTTTCAACCGTCTCTGGTTGATCAGGAGAGCCTGTCCTACACCATTGGACAGCAGCCTCCCTTGGTGTTTGAGGCCATGTCATCTCCTGCCAGACCTCCAGAAACGTGCAGTCCCTGGGCACGGAGCCACCAGCCCATCGGCGTCCCACGCAGCACCGAGCGCTGCGGTGGATCTCATCAGCAATACGACCTGCTGCAACCAGGACAAATTCAACTTCTATACTGTATATGGGCTTCTCATATACTGTTGGTTGAAGTTAAATATCTCACTCCTTTTATTCAAGGATCTCAAAAGCCTGAGTCCAGGACATCTGAAAATCACCTAGGTTTCACTCTGAAGACTGCAGCCAACACACAATGAAGTCCCACAGGTGAAAAGGATGACCACCATCCTTCCCACATCCTGCCGCAAGCACAGGCTGAGCTGCAGGCTTCAGGAAAAATATGAGGCGCTATTTACATTTTGAACTCTCTCCCCAAACAAAACCCATATCAAAACTACACATACCACTGCAGAAATAATAGGAAGAAAATACCAAAAATTAAGTATGTAAGCAGATGCTAGTCATATTAGCGAGTACATTACTGGAAAGCACTTGAGAGCCACATGTGAAGGGTCTAACATTAAACTGGGGGTCCTGCATCAAACTGCACCAGGCAGTCGTTCCTTCCCTCCGTTTTCTGCTGAGGCCCCTAATCTGCACCAGTCACAGTTGTTTGTTCATGTACTATAGCTACTTATTTTTGACCATATGCAGTATCACAAATGCATCTATTTAGGACATCATAAAGTGCTTGATAGTTTGTCCCACATCACATGGATCATTGCAGGGGATCATGACACACAATGTGCGAGGAAAATCTCCCTTCTGCTACAGCAGAGATATTGGGCACAGTCAGTAAATCAGTGGATCTTCATATTTTCAATCAATTGCTACTGGTTTGCTCTGTCTGCTCTCTACCCACCTCAAGAGCTGCTGGCAGAAATGTCTGGGGAAGAGCTTCCTTATGTACGTGAGATTCACATGTAGCAGAAAT